>NC_056601.1:37802361-37832361 GCF_018340385.1 Cyprinus carpio | reverse complement strand
TCCTATCTCAGCTTTCTATCCATGCAAACCTATATCTGTGCAAAAGCAGCGACAAACTCATGATTAAAAAAAAGGATCTCCGCCAGCAAGCACTCATCACACTCAGGCATTTTAATCAGAAACCAGATTATTAAACACTTTCTAATGAAATGCGAGCTATGTTTGGCCTGTGACATTCAACGCATTTTCTGATTACATAACGAGAAGAGATGATACGTATAAACAAAACGTGCCTTTAACGCATCACTACACTCAATAAACGCTGATTATTTTTTATGATTGTCATGTCACGCAGGAGAACAGACGCCTGGAGATCAGCCGAAAAAAACATATGCACCGAATAATTTGCCTTCAGCGAGGCGGAGGAAACCAATTAAAAGTGCTGGAAAGTTTCTGACCACCACACTTAGGATTAATTAAAGGATTCGCAGGTGTCCGGTGAAATAACTGCTGTACGTTTCTGTTTCCTACACTCCATCTGTTCTAAAAGTGCTGGAAAGTTTCTGACCACCACACTTAGGACACTAGTGGTCCATCCGGACAGCAGTCGAGAGAGGAGAGACTTGATGATAATTTTGTGCCAGCTGGTGTCTGTGAAGAGATGGAGGTTGGCGGGGCGTGTGACGGCGCTCATGAATACTGTATGCTCATGAATCCTTTCAGCTACCACACCCTGAGATCACAGCAGCTTTAGAAAGCCTCTGAGATCCAGCGTTTCCTCACTAGAAACATCTCGACCCGCTTCTACAGGACACTCTGGAGTCTGAACTGCCACGAAAACTCTCTTCAGACAGAAAACAACAGAGCAACGGCCCTCAATCACAGACTAAAACACAGGGACTAAAACTACACACTACATGAGCACCTTACTCAAGGCTAAAAAATATTACAGATTATAAGGGGTGCAGTTACATCACAACATGATTTTTTAAAATTATTATTAATTATTTTATTTATTTTATTTATTTAGTAATTGAGGTAGTAAAGAGGCACGCACTCTAAGGGTTAACACGGGCGGTCACCAGTGCGAGAAGCTGCCTTTTTTTCTCATCATCTTCAGATGGAAAGCGAGTGCGAGTTGAAAGATTGGTTTATTGATAAGTAAAGATTAAAAGTCATCATTCATTGTTTGAGTCTGGGGGGTAGTATTTTGAGATTTCATGGGAAGGTGGAAATATTCCAAAAAGCGCTTATATTGAAAATGCCCTCAGCAATAGTTTTAAACTCCCTCTTTTACTGAATGGAAGAGGTGCTTTTAATATAACGTCAGTGAGTGTCTTATGTCCTTATTTACATAAGATTTTACATATTTACCATTTTTGAGGCCGTTAAGAGAGGGTTTATTGAACATATTTACATGTTAATTCGTTATTCTTCTTTTTCGTGGGTTAAATTGGATGTAGTTTCCTAAAGGAAACTGCGTTACGTAAAAAAGACTAGCCTAATGAATTTTGAGGCTGATGAAGGGTAATTGTTAAAAAGTAATGTTTTGCATGTAATATTTCAGATTGTTGAGCTTGTGTTTTCATTGTGCTCGCGCCGGGAGTTAACCACACAGAACCCTGCTTGTGTGAGGAGGGGGCAATTTTCTCAGCTTCTTTAGAACCAGGACGGAAAGACGGGTAAAAAAAGGCAAGTAAACTTAAGAATTCCCACAGGTTATCTTTTTTTTTTTTTTCCGGTTTATAAAAAAAAAAAAAAAATATGTTTTGTAGATGTTGAAAGCCAGCAGACAGGAGAGCATAATTCTTTGAGACTGATGTGAGTTGTTTTTTAGAAAATAATATGTGTCTGGTGTCATTTTGATTGCAACAACAGTAATGATTACGTGTTAATATTTTATTTAAAAACCCAATGAGATCCGTGTTTTTTCACTGCAGACTTCAAAAACCAAATTGGCGTTGTGATTTATCCTTAGGAAGACTCCATCATTCTGGTCTTCCTTAACGAAATAGTTCACTGTACAAAAAAATAATTTACTTACACGCATGTCATGTCCAATAGTTTACCAACCACAAATGAAGATATTTTTAATTTTCGCTCATAATTTCTTCAAGCGTCAAAAAAATACAACGTTATTGTTAGAAAGTAATCCATGCCAATATTTTATTATATTAATTAATCTTAAATATTATCATAGAGAACCTGTCTGTGCAGAAGAGAATCAAATGAGAAGTATTAAATATATTTATTTGTGTTCCAAAAATTAGCAGGGTTTGGCTGGGTTTGTGAACAACAGCAGGGAGAGAATAAATTATGACCATTTTTCATGGACTATTGAACTGACCACTTTAAAGAGCAGTCCTCCCACGTACAATGACAAGTTGTGAGGTATGTGAATGGTCATGGCTGTTGACCTGTTTTCAGGTAAGTAACCTATTACAGCACTCCACACCATAGTGCTGCCCATAATAGCATTATAGTACAGCGGCTGTGTGGTACACAGAGACAGAGACATTAACTAACCACACCCAAAGTGTTTTGCAATTATAAAAACGACTATTTACCCTATATCATCCTGATGTAATTGCAACCTCTATCTGAAAAGGGATAGATTTTTCAGATAAATGTCTATTGTTGGGTTTTTTATTCCAATATTTTGCTTCTCTTTATAGGCCACTGATGAAGAACAGTACGGGGACTGGGAGAATGCATGGTCAAATGAGGGAATGTCCTTTCCCCAAACGAATGCTAAACAGTGGTTGTTTAAAAGGAGGAGGCCTAGCCTGGAGTGAATGTACTGTAAAAAGATGGTCAACATGTCTTTGCTGTGGCTGAGGGGGCTTCTTTCCGACTACATCAAATTATGCCTAAATAGATCATGAAAATTGTCAGAGATGGCTGATATGTATTCATGGACTATCAAACAAACTGTCAAGTGTATAATTTGTAAAAACAAAATTATACAAAATTAATGCTTTGTGTTTTAGAGGTTACAACTCTGTCCTTCATACACAGGCGCACATTATTTCACACATATGGTTCGGGATAAATGTTATAATATCAGTGTTAATGTTGTGGATTTATATTTACTGTCGATGCCAGAATAATATTATTTTTTGTATAATTATTTTTATATGATGCATAAATTTTTTCCAAACAAAGATTTCTAAGATTTGATCTTAAAAGTTATATTCAACAAATGTTAAATGCTTCATATATAAACTCTGTAGCTGGGTATGCCCTACTTTTTCGGATTTTCTCTTCTTACATTAATGTTTTTTCTCTTGTTTTAAATAAATATTTAACCTTTGATAGTCCATTCTGGGTGTGTGCAAGTGATTTTAAAAATGAACAAGAATTGTAGTTTTAATGTCAAGCTCGATTTTGATTCAGTTTATCCTAGCACGTGTAGTAAGTTGTAAACAATAAAGAAACTCACCTACCCAGCATGCTGGGTCTCAAACATTCTAACCCAGCCTGTTTGGTTAAACAACAACCCAGTGCTGGGTTCATCCCTTTTTGACCCAGCGCGGGGATGCCCAAAAAAACCCAAATTGTTTTTTTTTAAACCCAGCAGTTTTTAGAGGGTACACTTTGTTCTAAAGCCGGGGGCTGCAAAAGCCGCTGGCAAGGGAGCAACTTGCCAGCCAAGAAACAGAACGCTCATAACAAAAGCAAGCTGTAGGAGCGCTTCCTAAAAGCCAGCTCACAACATTTACTTCGGGGCCTTCCATTTTTCCCTAATCTCCATGCTGAGGTGTCGAGATCATGGGAAGCAGAAGAAACGTATGCGTATCATATTCGCGAACCAAGGAAACGGCCCCCCCCCCAGCCATCGCTATTCAGTGCAGCACTGGTGGCCATGTGAGCGACCATGTGGTTGAATCTATCCGAACTACAAGATAAGGACAGATTCTTTCTGCTGGATGCCCCTCTATTGCCTTCTGGCTTCTTCGGCGGTGCAGTCGATACTGTCGTCAAGAGGTTTCAGGAGGCAAAGAAGCAGGCGGCGGTATTCCAGCGCTTCCTCCCTCGCCGTTCCCAGGTCTTTGGGACTGCTTAGCAGCTCCCATCCAGCTCCTCATATCGCCAGACCCAGAAGCAGAGCATCACGACCCGTACTCCCTCACTGAAAGAACGAGGCGGGGCAGGGCGGGGCGGCGTTCCGCTCTCATATGGTATCCTCCCAGCAGCAAAGCGGATCTACAGACCGTAACTCAGCCAAGCAGTCCTAACAATCACACCGTCAGGGCCCAGAGGGCAGCCCACCCTGGGGAGGAGAGGTACACACCTCAGTATACAGTGCCCGATCCTCCTCAGTGCCCTCAGGGAGCTTCAATGATACCCCTGCCACCCCAGGTGCTTCAAGGCTCTGTAAGCTCCGGCAAGCGAATTTCTGCCAGCTCTGAGGAAAAAGGTTCTTAGGTGTGGCTCTAAGGGGAAAAGTTTTCTGATGTGGCGCCTGGCAATGGTACGGCACGGGAATGCTTGTCCCCTCAAGGAAGAATCTAGTATTGGAACAAGTATTATGAACAGTCTTGAGGAAGAAGCCATTTTATACATAACGCTCAGGGTTCTATAGCCATTACTTCATCGTTCCGAAGAAGGATGGGGTTTGTGTCCAATCACAGATCTGCATCTTTTGAACTGCGCTATCAAAAGATTTTGATTCAACATGCTCACTATCAAACAAATTGTGTCTCAGATCAGGTCCAAGGACTGGCTTGTCACGATAGATCTCAAGGACACATACTTCCATTTATCCATCGTTCCTCAACACAGGAAGTTCCTGAGTCTGCTTTCGGGGGCGAAGCATACCAGTATCGGGTTCTCCTGTTCGGCCTGTCACTCTCACCCTGCACTTTCACCAAGGTTGTGGATGCTGCCCTGGCTCTGTTACAACTCCAGGGCACCCACATACTGAAGTGCATCAATGATTGGTTGATTCTAGCTCAGTCAGGGCAGAGTGTGGCTCGGGATCAAGATGTCATCCTCATCAATATGAAAGAGATGGGGTTACGGCTAAACGCCAAGAAAAAATGTGCTTTCTCTCTCCACTACAGAGAACCACTTATCTTGGCGTGGTGTGGGATTCAACAACGATGCAGGCACAGTTGTCTGCTGCTTATATGGAAGCGATTCTCACAGACGTGAGGGGAGTTAGTAGAAAAGCCAGTTCACTCACTATCAAAGAGTTTCAGAGACTGTGTGTCTGATGGCCTAGCTGCGTCCAACATGATATCTTTTGGCCCCGCTATGCATAAGACCCCTTGCAGTGGTGGCTGGTGCGACCAGATCCTCCTGTGGGCTCAGGGAAAGCTCCTCTCATTCAGAGCAGTCTACATCCCTGGGCACTCGATCAGGGAGCAGACATCCTGTTGAGACAGGGGGCTGAGGCGCAGGGAATGGAGACTCCACCCATAGGTGGTGGAGCTCCTCTGGATGGACGTTCGGGCCAGGTGGAATTGATCTAGTTGCATTTGCAGGAAACAAACACACTGTCTCGCTCTGGTTCGTCCCTCACGACATCCAGTTCTGCTTGGGTTGGCTACGATGCTACAGGACATTGCCGAGGGCTTCGTCTGTATGCATTTCCCCTGTTCGCTCTTCTCCCCGGAGTTATGGAGAGAGGTATGGCCTGGGACTGGGTCCGTCTGCTGCTAAGTATCCCCATTCGGGCTGGCCAAAGTATGGTGTCTCGGGATCTTGTATCCCTCCTCGACGGCGCCTATTAGAGATTCGATCAGGGAGGGACCTTCTCTCTCAGGCGGCGGTCTCCTACGTTACCCCTCCCGGAGTTATGGAAGCTGTGGGTTGGCCCCATGAGGGGCACAGTTCTTAGCATCCAATGCTCTCAAATAAGGTTGTTGAGACCCTACTCCAGGTCCAGGGGAGAGTCCTGCTTAGGAGGAAAACTGTAAGGCCTCATGAATGGGAAACTGATGCACTGTTTTCAATCAATGCAAAAATGAAATGTTGTTATAGTTTTGCCACTACTAGAGAACCACTTATCTTGGCGTGGTGTGAGATTCAACAACGATGCAGGCACAGTTGTCTGCTGCTTACTCGGCGATTCTCCACAGCCATGAGGGAGTTAGATAGCCAGTCCTCACTATCAAAGAGTTTCAAGAGACTGTTGGGTCTGATGGCAGCTTCGTCCAACGCATGATTTCTTTTGGCCCGTATACATGAGACCCTTGCAGTGGTGGCTGGTGCACCAGATCCTGCTGTGGGCTCGGGAAAGCTCCTCTCGTGCAGAGCAATCTACATCCCTGGGCACCTCGATCAGGGGCAGACATCCTGTTGAGACAGGGCTGGCGCGGGAATGGAGACTCCACCCAGGGGTGGTGGAGCTCCTCTGGAGGGGAGTTAAACCCAGGTGGATTAAATACAGATTTGCATTGCAGGGAAACAACACACTGTCTAAAAGAAGATCATCTGAGCGCTCTTCCTCCAAACATTCCACTTCTTGCTATCTGTTGGATACTAGTGCTACAGAGCCATGGCCGAGGCTTCGTCTGTATGCACTTCCCTGATAAGATTTACAGGGGAGAAATAAATAAGACTAATACAGCGTTCACTTGATGGTCTAATTCTTCCTGCCAAGTGGCTCTTTAATCTGGAATTAAATGCCAGAAAAAACTTCTGTACAACATGTAATACCTGAGAAGAGTAAATCAACGCATGAGAGAGAGGTGATAGATAGAAACAGTCTGATGGGGTTTAACTGGTATTAGTTAGGGGGGTGAAAAACACTGGTTAAAAACTACAACACCACACCTGGAGAGGTTACTAACAAACTGTGCATCAGTCAAAAGATGAAGCCTACAGTTCAACTGCATCAATCTCTCAAAATACAGGTTGTTGAGATAATACACAAAAAGATCCAGACCTCCTGCTCTGGAAACATGTAAGCCCATTTTGGCTTAATTGGGAACTGTTCACTGTTTAAATCAATGCATGGAATGTTGTATATGTTTTGCTTTTTATAAATATATATATATATATGATAATATAAGCAGTAGTATTTGTCTTTTTATATATGCTATATTATCTGATGATATATGTCGTTTTATGATGACATATTAACACATCAAGGCATAGAAAAAGTGACAAGACTACATTTAGAGAATTTACAAATGGCGTCATACAGTTGTTCAACTGATCCAGTAGCTTCCCTGATCAAATGCATACAGACTATGGATACAGAAAACTGTGTGTGTCTAAAAGCAGATAATCTGAGCTGCTCTCCTCCACATTCATCTTTATCTCCGCTGAAGGAGTCTCCAGAGCACTGGCGTGCTCCTCTCACGCTGCTTTGGCTGATTTACAGGCCAGAATAATAGTGATAATACAGGCTGTCTACTTGATGTAATATCCTGCAGTGGCTCTTTGCTTAATTAAATTAAAAAGCCAGAATACTAAATAAACATGAAACCTGAAAGGAGTCAATAATCCACCGCATATATTAGGTGATAGAAAATAGTGCTGATGGGGTTTAGTTGGAATGCACTAGGTTAAATATCTGGTATATAACATATCTGAATATTTACTAACACTATGCATCATATAGAAAATCCACACAGATCCTCCATGCATTGCAAAGTAAACGATACATGTACTGTACGTAGTAACGCTGTTTTTTTGACCAATCAACATCAAGCTGATTTAATGCTAAACTACATTTTGCCTCAATAATTGACAAACCAGGAATTAAATATTGAAAAAATGAAATAAAATCAATACAGTAAATTGCCAACTGAAAAGTCATGCTGCAATTCACAAAACTGGAACTTGTATGTCCACTCTCAATCCTCACTCCACTCAATCATCATCAATCAATCAAATCAATCAATCATTCAATCAATCAGAAACTGAACACAAACACTGAAACCTGAGCTGATCTACAAACAGTAATCAGGTCTGAGGGAAAGAACTAAAGTTGAATAATGTCCACAGGTGTTTACCAGCGTCCAATCAGAACACAGAATTCTGAACCTCTGCTTTGATGAAACTAGAACATCTACAAAAGCAACAAAAAAGCTGTGAAAATCTGACGGTAAAAGAGCTGATTATGAACAGAGAGATTTTACATGGAGGGCCACAAATAAAAACAAGAACAAAACTTCATTTCAAAGAGCTAATGAATCAAACAGAGAATCTCACAAAGGAAGATGAAAAACTCATGGAAATGAGAATCAGATCACAACGAGCGAGTTTCTCACCAAGGTTCACCCGAAGTTTCTTGGAAATCTCTATAATTCTATCACAAACTAAAAACTCCTGCATTCAGTACAACACATGAATATTAGTTAGCTGTTCATCCACACACCGACTGGAGCTAAAGAGACTTCAAAGTGCTGTTTTGCAGCTGCTCACCCAGTCCACTGATGGAGGAATATTACAGTTGCTCCTCACGTCGTGAACTGACTGGATTAATTTTCTTTCCTCTTGTTATGGCCTCATCGTCTATTTATTTTCAGCTTGTAATATTCGGACGATGTTCTGAGACTCTGTATTATGAGCACTTTCGTCGTGTTTATTTTTGCCTCGTCTTTATGATGAATCACGTTTGCTGTATTCCTCACGTTTGTCTGTGTAAATAAACAATATAACGTAACCCAACACCATATCAGCATCAATCATGGCAAACTCAACAAGAAAAAAAAATCACAATCTGACACATTTTCAATTACACATCTTGTACAAAATTAACTATTCTCCGTACAAACAACAACCAAACAAAAATCTAGAATAAAGAAAGAATTTGTAGATTATTGCTGTTGCTCGCAATACATTCTGTTGAGTATTAAGACACATACGGCCGCTTGCACTCAAATAGCTATATAATACGACCGAAGCAGATCTGTACAGTTGGAGCTGGGAAAGGGGAGGGTTTCAGAGGAACTTTCAAAGCATGCTTGCAAAATGATCAAGGGGAATACAAAACCAGCCATTTTAAAAGAATACTCCCCTATTGTTGAAAATTAGGCAAATTTTCCACGCCCCTCGAGTTAAACATTGGAGTTTTACCGTGTTTCGAATATTCCATTCGGTCGATCTCCGGGTCTGGCGGTAGGACTTTTAGCTAAGCTTCGCATAGATAATTGAATATGATTAGACCGGTAGAATCTCCGCTCAAAAATGAACAAAAGATTTCATCTAGTTTTCCTATTTAAAACTTGATCTACTGTCTGCAGGTACACTCAGGTACGAAGATATGACGGAAAAGTGAAAAGTTGCGCTTGAATATTACGCCCCGCCTGAAAACAGTCCCCAGCTTAGTTTTGGGTAATTGCACAGTTTCAGGGCCGTCAAAATTTCAGGCGCTGCCTAATATCTATTGTGCCCGCTGCACCCATGGCCACAGAAAATGAGCATATTTCAAAAATCGTGAGCGTTTTCCTTGAAATGTAAAGCAGCAGCAATGGCTTCTTTTTCAAACATGAAAGCCAATTCAGCTTGTACCAAGTCATTTAAACGCTGTGAATATCATATCAGTTACATAAGAATCCATCCAGCCCTGCGGCCATCTAGAGTTCCCTGAAAGAAAATAGATACACTTTTTTTATAAACTCCTTTAAATTTGGTAGAATGATAAAAGTTATTTAATCTGATTGTATATATTATTAGGGCGGTCCAAAACCGATTAAATCACGATTATATCACATCCCAAAATAAAGGTTTGTTTACATAATTATATGTCGGTATACTGTGTAGATTTATGACTGTATATAACCGTAATACACACACATGCAATGATATATTTAAGAAGAATAGGTGGAGTGTTTATATATTAAATTATATTTATATATCATATAAAATATAAGAATATAAATATATAAATGCTATATACATGTAAATATTTTTATAAATATATAATTTATGTGTGTCGTATTTATATATAACATAATAACTATTACCCTGTACACATACATATATTAGGTAAACAAAAATTTTATTTTGGATGTGATTAATCGTGAATTAATCATTTGACAGCCCTAATATGATATATATTTTTACATTTGTTTTTTGTTGTTATTTTACAATCATTAAGATACTATTCTAATGATAAATAGTTTGCAAATTAGTTTTGTTTTAATATTTTACCCTATATTTTCCACATTCAGTTTTAATTTTAGTTAAAGTGTACTAATTTTGTTAATACAGTATGCAGGTGAAATAAATGCAGACAGAATGATCACATTTGTCTGTTATTATCAGCAGTGAGTGTGGTGTTTTCTGGGATCTGATGGGTTTAAACAGGAATAAACTCACCGATCACGGAGAGCTCGCATGGCGCTGAGATGTTTCTGCTGTTTGGTTTTTGAGCGACGCATGGGTAACAATGTTCCTCGAGTCCGTCGTCTGTGACGGCTGCTGATCAGAAGGGATTGCTGGGCGCCTCAGGAGAGAGTATTTCTTTGATCTGACGGAGACATCAGACACAGAAAACACCATCAGACTCGACAGACGCTGCAGAGAATGGAATGAGAAAACAGAGTCGCGGGCTCTCGTTCTGACGAGAACAGAACGCTTAGGAACATAACAGACAGGCTGCGTTACGAGTTTAGTGATCAAATACACTACAGTATTATTTAAAAGGTCCAATACGGAAATGTAACATATGACTATATATCTCCCTCAAATCAAGAGTGGGATATTGCCATATATACTGTGCTTCTCTTTCAACAGAAAATTTGTTCAAATGTTAATAATGTTTGATGATTATATGTAGTCAACCATATGTCAACAATATATATTAGAATAATGTATGCATGTTTATTAAAACAACATATATACAAACAATCTGAATGTTTACACGGTTTGTAATATATTTTTAAAAAAAAATCTTTTACAATTACTATATCATATCAGCATGTTTAAGATGGATATACATGTACATGACATTTATGTTCAAAAAATGTGTTAACATGGTATATCACATACAATATTTACATGGGCTAGCATAAATTATGTGGTTAACATATAAAACAGTTTGGAACATTCGTATAGGTTTTCATATATGTTTTTAAATAATTATTGTGGACAATATAGGTGTATATATGGAAATTTTACTATAATGCACATTTAATTCTCTGGTATACTTTCCTTTAAGTTTCCAGAAAATGGCTCAAAAGAAAAATCTAATTTTTTTTTTTTTTTTTTTTTTTACTTCTTATATCATTAAATTATTAAATTTAAATGACCAAAACGTGACAGTAAAGACTAGTAATGGTTACAACTGGAGACCTGTAAAAAACTCAGCTTTGACCACATAAATAAAAATTACATTTTACAACACATCACATAGAAAAACATTTATTTTAAAATATAATAATATTTTCACTGGTTTTCAATGTAATGTTTTTTTTCATCCAAATAATGCAGCCATTTTGCCTCGAGCCAGAACTCTGACTACTGACTCCTTAAACCCATTAAAAAAGTCGTACCCGACCCCCAAACTGCTTAAGAAGCAGTGTAGATATAATGTAATTCCGAGCACGCAGTTTTATAAGACTGATGTTTGTGCTGATCTGTGTGTTCCCCCCCCCCCCCCCCCCCAGTGATGTTGTTTTCTCGCTTCACCTGCCTCTGGATCAGCTCGTCTCCTCTCCATCCAGTAGAAGGATGGGTTGGGAAGCGGAGGCAGAACATTCTAGAACCGCATCTCTGCCCCTGAAGAGCCCCCGTGGACCTTCTGGAGGCCGGTGGTCGGAGGAACGTCAGCGCTCGCTCTACTCCGGGCTCTGCGCTCACACACACAACACACACACACACACTAGATTATACACATGCATCTGATTGTTTATTTCCCGCCAATCCAGCACCATACACACATACAGAGTCAATCAAGTGTCCTCCTGAGGCATGTGTTTGGTGTTGTTGTGTGTGTTTGTGTGCCATGCATAAAATCACACCACCACACACACACAAGCACACACGCAGCGGGGTGCTCGTCTAGTTGCATGTCTTTGACCTCTGAATGATTCAGCTCAAACAGGGCAGTGGTTCAGTCCTGAAGCCATACAAGCGGCGTTTCCATCCTTCCCAGATGCTCTTCTTTAGCCATCCTCTCCCTCCAGAGACGCTTCCTAACGGCCCTGAGCCAGAAGATCCAGCATCATTTGGACAGAAAAACAACCCAGTCAGCTCTGTCCGGAGGGATTTTCCTCTCCGATTCTCTAGCCCTGCAACCTGCTGTCTGAGAGCGCGACTGAGATGAGTAATAAACGCAGGAGGAACGTTCAGGAACTCAAGTAGAGACTCACACATCCAGACTTCAGAGTATCAGAATTAAACCGTGATCTCATCAATCATCAATCTTTGCTGGTCTTAGAGCAAAAACTCTGACAAGCCATCATTCATTAATCATTCTAAAATAAATAGAAGCCAAACTTGAGATGGAGTTTTCTTCAAATGTCGGTATTAAAACTGAACGTGTTGTTGTTCATCTAGATGCTATAAATGTCAACAGAGCACAGCAGGGTTTCTGTTCCTCACGACAGAGAAACCTAGCTTCTGAACAGCAACACTGAGATATGAACACAAATACAGCCACTTGTTACATTCACATGTGTTCCATGCCCAAAAACCCTCAAAAAGGGAATAGTTGTTTGTGTTTGGGGAACAGATTTGGAGAACATGCTGCATGTGAGGCACTTCAGTGAACCCAGAACACTTTTGAATCTGGAGGTAAGTGTTATTATTGGATGATATAGACTCTATGTATTTTGAGTTAAAAATAGTCTTAATGCTGGATTTGTTTCATCTTTTGTTTTTTTCAATGTCTCCAGATGTTCACTGCATGGAATGGAGTGCCTGGGATGTATTGGTTTTTTGTGGATTATTTGTGATGTTTTTATCAGCTTGTTTTAGGACTCATTCTCGACGGCAACCCATTGCACTGCAGAAGCATCCATTGATGAGACACTGATGCAATGCTACCATTCTACAACACCTGATGAAAGAAACAAAAATCATTCCTGATCTCAGATGACCCCCTGGCAGAAACTTATTCCTAAAATGTCAATTTTCTTGGCAGTTCTCCTGATTGTGAAATTGTACAGCTTGTTTCATGCAAGTGTTAGTTTAGAGTTTAAACGAGATGCTGATGATGATTTGCAGGGGAAGTTCTCGCAGTTCATTAGCAGAATGCTGAAGTTTCTGGGACTCAAAACGCGACTAAACGTAGTCATTGATTCTCGTGCATCGATCCAACAAGAAATGTCAGAGACTGCAGAAATCATTCAGAATCCTCAGCAAATTGACAGACTGATATTTGAGCTCCGATACCTGCTGCTGGAAAACAAGCACTTCTCCCAGAAACCACAAGATGTATAATGAGTGAGGAAGAACCCAGTGCATTCTGGGACACGATACACAGAGACAGAGAGACCACTGACACACACTTACATTTGTAAATATATATTTTTTTTTACAAATAAGTAGATCCCCAAAAGGAGGTTTTTCTGAGATTTGAAGGTTTAGCTCACTTCTGGGTACACACTTGTGGATTACACACATTAAAACAGTTAATTCGTAAATAAATCATACCATTTCATATGATTTAATAGTTTGTTTTTTGTTTTTTTATTAATGGCCAAAGTAAATATATAGTGAGTGTTTCATATATAGAATGACTTGAAATTGTTTCATAATTGACTAACTTTGCAACCCAATGAGAACTGTTTTGTTTGAACTGAAATGAATCAGCATTGATCTAAATAATGACTATGGTCTTCAGTAGAGCTGATTTACAGATTCAATTTTAAATAAATTCATAATTTATTACAATTACAAATACAATACATTATTGTCTACAGCCGCTTTATATACAATACAGCGTGTTTCAAAGCAACTTCGCAGTTAATAAACAGGAAAATTTGTAAAAAGTTGTAAAATTCATCAATTATGAATACTTTAAGCTTCAACAACATCAACTGAGTTACTTATTCAGATCCAATCAGTTTGCTTCAGATTCAGTTCAGTTAAGTTAAAAAACAATATCAAATGTTTCAACGTAGTTCATCAATTATGAAATGAAGAAAAAAAAACACATAAACATTTAATCATGATGTTTCATGTATAATGTGTTTTTGAATTTTTGGCAAACAGTAAATATAGCGTGAGTGTTACTTTTTCACACATAAATTACTCAATTGGGGATTTGTTGGGTGTTCATAATGAATTGCAACATTGGAATTTTAATTGATTCGAATAATGACTGTGGTCTTTTAAAGAGCTGCTTTACAGGGATCTTGAAAATTTTATAATTCACCTTTATTTCTACAGGGCTTTCTACAAATACAGATGGTTCAAGCAGCTATCACAGGATAATAAACAGTAAAAATAACAGTTGTAAAATTGAAAAAATTCCTCCATTCTGAAACTAATCTTAAAAGGGTCATTCTGCTCTTTTCAAGTTCTTGATTTTTGTGTTGGGGGTGTACTAGAACAGGCTCTCCATACTAGGTTGATTCGAAAAACATATTTATTTCCATGTATTTTTACCATATTACAACACCTCTCTCCCCAGTCTGGCATGAACGACTGGAAATATCTGCATCAAATGAGGCCGCCTTATGAAATACTAAAAATGCACTGTGATGGTAAGCTTGGGGCCAGTGTGTGTTGTGATTGTTAGCTTGGCCAGTGTGTGTTGTGATTGGTTTAGCTGGGCCAGTGTGTTGGTTAGCTGGGCCAGTGTGTGCTGCGGTTGGTTAGCTGGGCCAGTGTGGGCTGCGGTTGGTTAGCTGGGCCAGTGGTGTGCTGCGGTTGGTTAGTTGGGCCAGTGTGTGCTGTTGGTTAGCTGGGCCAGATTGGTTAGCTGGGGTGCAGTGTTGTGATTGGTTTAAGTAGCTTGTGTGTTGTGATTGGTTAGCTGGGCCAGTGTGTTGTTGTGATTGAGCTGGGCCAGTGTGTTGTGGGATTGGTTAGCTGGGCCCTGGTTAGCTGGGCCAGTGTGTGTGTTGTGATTGGTTAGCTGGGCCATGTGTTGTTGTGATTGGTTAGTGGGCCAGTGTGTGTTTGTTGATTGGTTAGCTGGGCCAGTGTGTGTTGTGATTGGTTAGCTGGTTCCAGTGTGTGCTTGTGATTGGTTAGCTGGGCCAGTGTGCCCTGTGATTGGTTAGCTGGGCCAGTGTGTGTTGTGAATTGTTAGCTGGGCCATGTGTGTTCTGTGATTGGTTAGCTGGGCCAGTGTGTGCTGTGATTGGGCTGGGCCAGTGCGGTGTTGTGTGATTGGTTAGCTTGTACAGTGGTGCTGTGGGATTGGTCAGCTGGGCCAGTGTGTGTTGTGATTGGTTAGCTGGGCCAGTGTGTGTTGTCGTGTTAAGTGGGCTGGGCCAGTGTGTGCTGGTGATTGGTTAGCTGGGCCAGTGTGTGCGTTTGTGATTGGTTCAGGTGGGCCAGTGTGTGCTGCGATTGGTTAGCTGGGGCCAGTGTGTGTGTTGGTGGTTAGCTGGTCCTGTGCGGTGGTTGGTCAGCTGCGCCAGTGTGTGTGTTTGGTGATTGGTCAGCTGGGTGTGGTTGGCGACTTGGTTAGCTGGTCCCAGTGTGTGTTGTTGGATTGGTAGCTGGGCCGTGTGTGCTGCGATTGGTTAGCTGCGGCCAGTGTGTGTTGTGATTGGTTAGCCTGGGCCAGTGTGTACTGGAGGTCAGCTGGGCCAGTGTGTGTTGCGATTGGTTAGCTGGCCAGTGTGTGCTGCAGCTGGGCCAGTGTGTGTTGGTGATTGGTCACTGGGCCAGGTGTTAGCTGGGCCAGTGTTGGATTGGTCCTGGGCTGTGGCAGATTTCAGTCATTGGGCCAGTGTGTGCTGCGTTGGTCAGCTGGGCCAGTTAGCTGCGAGCTGGGCCAGTGTGTGCTGTGATTGGTCAGCTGGGCCAGTGTGTGTTGTGGTTGGCAGCACACTCAGCCTGTGTCCGGAAATGGCTCTTACCATAGCCGCCTGCTGTGAGCTTCCAGTATAAATATTGCCTCAAAAGACAAATCAGTTTGAGCACGATTAAAAACTTGGATGATTGTAACCGCTATAAGCTCATCTGCCTTGGGAACACTAGCGTGTCTTTGACATAGTGATATAACACTCGATGCCTTCTCTAGTGCAGCACAAACAGGTCTCGGTCCCAGCGATCTTTTGTGATATCACAATCCCCGAAAATATGCGTTATAGTCCCAAACGAGTTGTTTCATTGTAGCCCCCCCCCCCCCATGTTTTGAAAAAGTGATTTCTGTTAAATAAAAATATTCCTTTTGAATTGGACCTTTGAAGTTTTTTGAAACTTTTTGCAAATCTTTTTTATGCCTCAAACAGCAACATTACAGACCTAATAAAGCTAAAAAAAGGAAAAAGCATAACAACACAACAGTGAGCTTAAAATTCTGAAATCAATTTAGTGAGATTCAGATTCAATTCTAGTTATGTTAAACAATTAGTCAAAGTTCATCAATTTTAGAACTGAGTAAAAAGAACAAAAATCATTAATCTGATTGGTTTTCATGTGTGTTTAGGACGCAAATACTTTCAAATAAAATGACTGCATTTGATGTTGTGTTTTTATAAACTGATGCAGCATTGAACTGAATTGATCTTGAATTATGACTTGCCTAATTGTCTTTCTGTAAAATCTGAGTTTGTTTTTCCATAGTTGAATGAATTTTGGCAGATAAAACTGCCTCTGCCATCTTCCTGTTTTATCTCTGTGAATCTGTTTTGGGTCCGTATTCAGTGAAGCCGCTTGTTGAGAGGTGGCCGAACCCTCTTGAACTCTTTCCCTGGAGTGAGTCAGAAGCAGAAGTTAGCAGGAGGCCAGCCGGGTCATTAGTTAGTGGAGGTCAGGGGGTCACTAGTTAGTGGAGGTCTGCGGGTCACTAGTTAGTGGAGGTCCAGTAGGTCACCTGTTAGTGGAGTCCCTGGGTGGGTCCACAAGGGGTGAAGGTCAGCAGGTCACTAGTTAGGTGGAGGTCAGTGGGTCACTAGTTTGTGGGAGTCAGTTGGGTCACAAGTTAGTGGAGGTCAGCAGGTCACTAGCTAGTGGGGTGCAACTTGTTAGTGAGGTCAGTGGGTCACTAGTTAGTGGAGGGGTCAGCCGGGTACACTGAAGTTGGGGTGGGGTCCACTTGTTAGTGGAGGCCAGGCAGGTCACTAGTTAGTGGAGGTCAGTGGGTCACTAGTTAGTGGGAGGTCAGGTGGGTCACTAGTTAATAGTGGCCGTAAGGGGTCACTAGCTGGTGGGTCCAGCGGGTCACCTAGTTAGTGAAGCCAGGTCACTAGAGTGGGAGGGGGTCACTAGTTAGTGGAGGTCGTGGGCGGGTCACTAGTTAATATGAGGTTCAGAAGGGGTCAATATGCCGGTAGGTCCCTCACCGCGGCATGACGCAGAGGTCAGCGTCTGTGCCAGTGCGCGGAGCTGCTGGGGTTCTCCGTCAGACAGCTGTATGTGGCGAGTCCGGCGGCTGGACCCCGCTGACCTGGAGAGATCCGGAGGGCAGGATGACCACCCTGCTGTCGTGGGGTCAAGGTCCAAAGGCAGGTCCTCCCTGTTCTTCTGCCAGCGCACCATGGGCATGGGCTCACCAGTAACCTCGCAGCGCAGCAGAGCCATGTCACCCAGATGAGCCGGAGACAGACTCGGGTGGGGGCCGACCACTTTCTTGAGGACCCTGAGGGAGAACCACAACAGAGAGAGAGAGAGAGAGAGAGAAAGAGTTAAATGCATTGAAATGCTGTGCACTTACGTTTGAATGCAGAAGATGCACAGGAGATTTATTATTGTGTTTAACAGAGACATGACAGAACAGAAGAGTATTGAGCTTCTCTCTCAGAGCTTATCTGCAGCACTTGTTCCTGATTACGCTTTTACTAAACCTAGGAAAAACTCACAAACTATTTAAAATGTAAAAAAGGTTGAGAGTGTGAGAGAAAAATATATAAAAATATAATGAATGAATGAAATAATGAAAAATTACAATTAATTAAGAAATTAATTATTTAAAAAATTAAATAACAAATGAATAAAAATAGTACATACACATAACCCAAAAATTTAAAAATTAATAGACAACCATTGTCAAAGAATGTAAAATTTAATATACAGAGAGAAAAACAATGAATAAAAAATCTAAATGAATTTATTAATGAATTAATTAATGTAACAAAAATTAGAATAACAAATGAATTGTTGGTACAAAAACTGACAAACCATCCAAAATTTTAAACACAAAGAGAAAAAAGAATACTAATAAAATGACTAAATGAATGGATGAATAAATATATAAAAACTAATATAAACAAATAATTAATAAAATTAGAAATAAATGAATTGTCAGAACAACAAAGAAAACAAGAAAGAAAGAAGGAAGGAGGGAAGGAAGGAAGGAAGGAAGGAGGGAAGGAAGGAAGGGAAGGAAGGGAAAGAAAGTTATTTTTCAAAGTTTTCAAAATGTGTCTTCATGTTACCTTATAGGGTTAGGTTTAGGTTATATCTTATATCTACTAATCTATACCTTTTGGCTTCAATACAATTTCCCCAAGAAAGAACAGTCTGTCCACCATGATTTCTGTTCTTTTTGACAACAGAACAGTTGAACAGGACAAACGCTTTATAACTTCAGAAGTAGGAGGTTTTCCTATAGCGCATGAAGGCAGCATTAAAATGCGATGACGCTCATGAATGTTGTTATGTTAATGTAATTATGCTGATAATTGGACACATATGTCTGTGTAACATGTGCAGCGACTCAATCGCTCATGCTAACAGTGTGTGGTGTGAGTGTGTGTGTGAGTGTGTGTGTGTGTTTATGGTCCAGCATCACAGCAGCTCACACAGGGAGCCACAATTATTGCAGAATGTGTTGTCAGAGTCGTATCAGCGTGATTGTGTTAACATGCTGCCCTAACTTTGCCTCCAATTACAGTCTGCAGCGCACTAGCAGCCGACGGCCAAAAACACACACACACACACACACACACAGCTGTATTTAACCTCTGATTACTGCTTCAGAACATAAGCGACATCAAACCTGGAAACACAAGAAACAGACTGAGGCTGATATACAGTATATGATCATCACTTACAGAAACACACGACTGCAATCATCAGATCACAAAACCAGCAAATCATCATATTAGAATGATTTCTGAAGGATCATACAACACTGAAGACTGGAGTAATGATGCTGAAAATACAGCTTTGATCACAGAAATAAATTACATTTGAACAGATATTCACATAGAAAACAGCAGTTTGGAATTCTAATAATATTTCACAGTTTTTTATTGTATTTTTTATCAAATAAATACAGCTTTGGTGAGCAGAAAAGCCTTTTTAAAAACTTTTTCAGCATCTGAACCCACTTTGACCTACAGCAACACACACACACACACACGTTATGAATGTGCTGAATGAGAGCATTTCCTCTGCTGATGAGAGACAATCTGCAGCCTGTGATTACAGAGCTTCATTATCTGCTCTCATTAAGAAGGTGTTCATATGCAAATGAATGGGAAAGTGTTTAAATCTAATTAACACGAGAGAAAAAATGAGGGAGGAATAATTCTGCTTCTGCATTCTCAAAATAGAGCAAGAGAATAGGATGATGATGCCACGGGAGAACGAATGGGGGGGGGTGCGAGTGAGGAAACTCAATTGACTCCTACAGTCTTCCCTCATGTTGAAGGTGATGTAAATAATTTCAGATGTTTTACTAGCTTCAGCTTTTCTTCAAAACTCACATCAGTTAACTCTGAAAAACAGTTCAGATTAAATTAAAATACAACCAAATCTGTATCTACAGGATGACGGACAGTCAGGGACAGTTTCTGATTGGCTACACAAGCACTGGCCACACCCCCTGACACGCTGGTGCTGGTCAGAGTCAAACACACAGATGTGATTTCATCCATTTCTGTGAGATTTTTTTTAATTTCTTAAAATTTAAATCTAAAAATATTAATTTTTAAATAATTGTAAAAAGTCAAATTTAATATTGACATAATAATGTCAAAAAAAATCAAAAGAATAAAATTAAAAAGGTAAAAAATATAAAAAGTTAATTAAAATGAAATCAAATAAAGTAAAATAAAAAATAAATAAACAAAATAAAGTTAAAAAGTAAAATAAAATAAAAATGCAATGATTTAATAATAATAATAATAATAATAATAACATAATATAATTAATAAAATTAAATTTAAAGCAAAAACAATAATATATAACACAATAAAAGAAAATGGAAAATAAAATAAATCAATTAAATAAAAGCTAAATGAAATGAACTGAAAATTAATACATTACATTAAATTATTAAATTATTAAAGAAGTTTCCTTTTACTCCAGTGTTTCTTGCCGAAGCTGATAGAGGAAGAGGATGGATGATGAAGGCTAAGATCTACACTCATAACGTCCACCTGCACATTTGTCATGAATCAGAGAGATGGAGAGTTTGCTTCTCTGACGTTCCCGGACTCGTGTTCAGCAGCACATCTAACACGCATCAATAAAGCATCTCTGAACACGAGCGCCGCAAATGTCACAAACCCTGAGTCACCGTTCACTTCTGACACAGACGTTCAGAGCGTCTCTACAACTGTTTGGATTCCTTCATTTGTGTCTGCTTTCAATACACCTTCAGCAAAAGCCCTAATATTAAAATGCTGAAACATTTGCATTTCTCTTTAAAAAACTGATTTTAAAAGCTGACACCTGTCAAAATATTCATGAGCCAATTATCGTTAGGAAAGTCATGGTCAAATGACATACTGTATAAGAGGTAAGAGGTACGAAACATCCAGTAAGTTTCAGAATTCAAAACTTTGTTAGACAAAAAAACAGCTTATATTGAAGGCATTCTGCCAAAACGACAGCTTGTGGAATGTTCTACTCTATGATGTAATAGTGTGGATAAGCACCACCTCCACAGAAGATGATCAACGACTGCTTCAACAGCGCTGCCTTTTTAGTTCCGCCCACAATCTACATCGCTGCCTGTTAAGCCCCGCCCACTGATTCTACTTCACTGCTTGTTTAGTCCTGCCCACCGATTGTACAGCGCTGCCTGTTTAGCCCCGCCCACCAATTCTACAGCACAGCCTGTTAAGCCCCGCCCACCGATTCTACTTCGCTGCTTTTCTGCCCACTGATTGTACTGTACATCGCTGCTTGTTTAGCCACGCCCACTGATTGTACTGTACATCGCTGCTTGTTTAGCCACGCCCACTGATTGTACATTGCTGCCTGTTTAGCCCCGCCCACTGATTCATTAATGTATTGTAAAGACAAACGCAGGTCTGTGCAGAAACCAAACGATAAAGATTTGCTAAGGAAGAAAGAAATTCATTGTGTGTCTGTGTGTGGAAAAGTCTTTCTTTCGAGTTTTTGCTCTCTATATTATACAAAAATTTTAGCCAAACACAGCAGTAAGGGTTTACTTTATTATTTATTTCATTTATTACTTTATATAAATAAATGAATAAAAAGAAAATAATTACAAGCCAATTATCACCAGGAAGGTCACGGTGGCACAAAGTCAAACGACACTCTTTGTATGACTGTTTAACAGTGATTTCTGTGGCCTTTATGCCAGTATGTTATTGAGTCGACACAAAGGCCAGGACCCTCGCAGACTAATTAAGCTCTTCTTCTTAACCATGCAGTCTAATGACCCACAATGCTTTGCTGCAGAGCAGCGGCCGCTCACCTGCGTCTCTCTGCTGATCACCCAGCGTTTCTGCAGTCACTGCTCTGCTAATTAGACACGCGACGGCTTAGTAATCCGTCAGCGGCGTTAGAGTTCGTTACACTGGGCCTCATTAACAAAGCTGAGGGACGCCGCTGTGTGCAAACCAATTCAACAGGAAGAGGCAGTTCAGTCCAGTCATACATACACATGTGTGTGTGTGTGTGAGTGTGTGTGTGTGTGATTTCAGCTATTTGCAAAAGCAAAATTTCTCATCTCATCTTTCTTTGTTTAGTTTAACTTGATCTACTAAAACTGAAATAAGAAAAAAGTAACTTCAAAATAAAAATTCAAATAAAAAAAATCTAATTTTACAAAAACTGAAATATATTAGAAAATTACAAATGTTTATTTTCAGATTTTTTTACAAACAAAATCTGGTCTTAAAAAGCAAAAAACTAGTAAAAAAAAAAAGAAAAAAAGATTACACTAATATTACACTTTTTTAGTCTTAAAATGGAATTGTTGAAAATGTGAATATGAGAAAAAGAAAAGAAAAAAACATAACCAGAGTTTAAAAAAAATGCATGCAAATGACTGCATATTTAATTAGACAACCCCAATTTGCACATATAAACATAACATTTCAGAAAACAATATATAAAACAGTCCTGATATACTGTGATTATCCACCTGAGGAAGCATGACTCTGTTCACCTGTGCATCATAACGCGTATGATAATACTTTATGAAGAGCTTGATGATGAACTCAGAGGCACTTATGATGCATTATAAACACAGGCTTCAGACTCGCAGCTGCAGGATCTCGCATTTTAATCAGAGTAAACAGTTTTTGGGTGCTGACATTAACCCTCTGGAGTCAGCTAACGCAGATACGCGTTTTGAGGCAAATTCTCCTAATAATTCTCCTTAAATTACACTTTCAGTTTTGCTCGTACAGATAAGAGCAATACATCAAACGAATCTGTAAAGGGTCTACTTTTTTTTGTATACAGACATAATAACAACAAAACTTTGTGCACTTATAAAATAAAGATAACAACCAAGGAGTGCTGTCTGCAGCCTTGGTCTGCCCTGATCTTCAGTTACAAACGTGTCATTAAAATGAACTGTAACTCAGTGAATACTCAACACAGAGACACGAGAGAGATATCTATAGAAAGCCTGACATGTCTACTTTTAAACTAAATAAGTGCTGCCGAAAACAAATATTCTGTGATAAAGTAATCCATATGAAAACAACGCGATGTCCGTCTTTCCATCTCCCTTCATTAGATCTAATGCGACAACGCCCCGTGCAGCCGCTATTGATATTATAATCTTGAAGCTCGCAGCGGGTAACCTACCCCTCATCAGAGCAAACAAAGCAGTGACTGTACTTCACGTTTTTAAATGTTACTGTTTAAGCTTCGCTATTGAGAGGAATAAGACATAATTCACTCCAAGAAGACCGCTGAGAGGAATAAGATTTGGATTACTTCAGAAAGAAGAACGAAGCGGCTGACCCAGCAGAGATAAACATGAGTAAGTATTTTTTATTATTAATTGTATTATTTTTCATATAACTTGTACACATTTTACCTGTTAGACTTTTTCCAAACTATAACTCCTGACTAAATGTATAATCAGGTGAAACATTATGATCTGTCATTTACATCATCTCAATGTTTCCGTGTTTCACGATGCCAGGATGTTTTTTATTTTTTTATTTTTTTTATGTTCTAGACAGGAATACGATATAAAAGTAATATAAGTTATAATGTTGCTAGCTTAATGTCAGTAAGAATGATTAGACAAATCTTTACTGTGATAGGCTATTCTCTGTTCATGAATATAGCCATATATGTTTATAACTATATATATTGTATAGGTCTTCATACAAAGCATGCTTGTGTTTCCAAGAATGTAAGTAAGCTTCTGTTCATCAATATCTTATAACATATAAAGTTCTTTTTTATGTTTTTTTTAATGTGTTTTGTGTTTTCATTCGTGTTAGGTAAAAAAAAAAAAAAAGTGTATCAAGTAAGCTGTAAATATCACTGACAATAAATGTTCTATGTGGTAATTGTGTTCTTTTTTTCCTATAAATTACTAATAGTATCAGTGACCATCACAATAATGTTAATAATGCAGTTTATTTGGGTAAACAGCATGCTTGCTTTTTTATTTCAGATAAATAATAACCTGTTGCAAAGCGAGCCAATGCAAATAAGCAGCCCACTCAGGAACCTGGAACACAGCTAAGACCAAGCGAGGGACACACTCCCATCTCTTCAACGTCTCTTCAAGAAAGTATGTCCTTCAGAGCACATAAACAATATACATTTTGGAAATGCCAGGTATGTGACGTTCATATATATATTTCAACATGACACATGAGCCTGCATTTATTTGATCCAAAATACAGAAAGTTGCATTTGCTGAAGCAGTAATATTGTTAAATATTTTTACTATTTAAAATAACTGCTTTCTATTTGAATATATTTTAAAATGTGATTTATTCCTGTGATCAAAGCTAAATTTTCAGCATCATTACTCCAGTCTTACTCCAAGTGTAACAATAACACTGTACCATTTAAATTTTGATCTGATGAGCGCAGGAGGAACGCAGCTCTCAAACGAACAGATCACGCAAACACTGCGTGTGTGTGTGTGTGTGTGTGTGTGTGTTGAGTTTGTGTTCACATCTTCAGTCACTGGGTTCACAGCGACTCAGATCAGGATTTTTACACGAGATTTTCTGCAAACATCACATACTGTAACTCTACTGTACCGTAAACCTGCTGCGTCTTCATTCTGATTAGAGTTTTAACAAATAAGTGTTAACACAGCGTGTCAAGTCTCTTCTAAAACACTGCAACTTATGTAAATGTCTAAGAAACTAATCTGACTGGGCTTCAGTGAAATAATTAAATTATAATAGCATTATTATAGTTATTTCTTATTACTATCATTTAATATTTAAGGTTTAAGTTTCTTTATTTGTCGCATGCATAATGCATACTTGTAGTGAACTGTTTTAATGTTAAATATTTTGAATATATAAATATACCTAATGAAATATTAATATAAAATATAATTTATATTAAATATGTATAATATTAAATGTATTATTTATTTTAATATTATCTGGAATATTATTTACTTAAATTTATTATTATTATTATATAATAATTTTTATGAGTTTTGTACAACATTATTTTTTATTTTAATATTATCTGCATTATTAATGAAAATTATAAAAAAAAATGAGAAAAACAGTATAATTAAATATGAATGTGTCCCTATTATTTGAATATTATTTAAGATTTTATACATGCTATTTGACATACTGCTAAATAATAATATTATTATTAAAATTATATTTAACATTAATATATAATTTAATATTATTAATATGATTTAATATTTAAATAATAATAATAATTTGTTGTTTGATCAAGAACGTTTCTGTACTTAATATTTTATATTCAGCTATTATTTTTTTCATTACATTTAATATCATTATTTTATATATTTATTTACTTCAGTAATACTTTAATATTTTAGGTTGTGATAGAACAGAACTTACATCAACTGCAGAAAAAGCAGGGCAGCGAGTCAAAAGTTAAGTTACAGCTTTCGTCTCAGTCTGTAAGTTGTTAATTAATGAGTGGACGTATGTAGTTGTTAGTTTGTTAATTGATGAAAGGTTGTTAAGTTATTGATTCATGGATGAAACTGCAGTGTTGTGAGCAGCTCATAACGAACCCCGAGCGTCAATGCAGGTGCATCTGCGACACCGAGCTTCAAAAATTCTAGCTAATACTCTGGAACATGGATCACTGAAGTGCAGGTCAACATGCTTTGGATGGACACAAAAACTCTCGGATCTAAAATATCATATAGCTCAGATGACAGAGGTCTCAGGGTTTTTTGGAAGGCGCAGTGAAATGACATAATTTTTTAGGAGCTATCAGATTTTATACATCTATTTGACATAACATATTATTAGACATTAACAGGATTTGTATTTGATGATTAAATATTTAAATAATAAGATTTATTTGTTGTTAATCTTAATATTTTATATTCAGCTATTATTTTTTTTTCCATAATATATTATTTTATATATCGATACACCAGTAATACTGCTGAGTGAACTGCCAAAAGCAGGGCAGTAAAAGAAAGCCTCATGTTATCCATTCATGCCTGAAATATTCATGTGGAGTGCATGCATGCTGTGTGTGTGATGATGCGAGAGGAAGATCTGCTCAAAATGTGCTTTGATGGACGGATCAAAGCTCAGACAGGCGCATGAACAGGGCTTCATCTGAACACAGCATATCCTGCGCGTGGTACTTACTCTCGAGCGCGCGAGTGAAAGCCTCAGCTCCATGGGACTGAGAAATACATGTGGGTGGACAAGGGCCTGCACCGCGATACAGCAATATTCAGGACGCTCACTGCACAAGCCTGCATGCTCACTGGCATTAATAATAATAATAATAATAATATAAATGAATAATATAAATGAAGGTTCATATTATTTCTCATCAATAAATCCAAAATGATTAATATTATTTAAATTATATTTAATGTGTGTCATATTATTTATATTATTATATTTTATTTTATTATTACATTTAGTAATATTATATTATTATATTCAATATAGTGATATCTTTGATAATAATGAATATAATAATGAAGAAATATTAACAGAAAAACATAAATATAAAAATAAATAATAATTTGTAAAAATAAAAATACATTTTAATTTTTGAATGAATGAATGAATGAATGAATGAAGAAACAAACAAACGGACCTGGCTTGTGCTCATATATTGCCTGGTTAAGGTGAGTGTGTTGGAGTGAATAATCAGCACTGGGCTTTATTTCAGGCCGTCTTCATCACAGAGCGATTAGAGGACGAGTGCTCTCTTTAATACGCCTGAATTAAAGCTTTAATGAAGTTATGTTGTTCACTCAACTGCTGCGCTTCTGAAAGAAATCATATTCCAGATAAAGTTTCCCCACAGAAGGGAAATTAATGAGTTCAAAGACTCGTCACACTCACAAATACCACGTTTCTTCTGTCGACAGACACTTCAAATCAAAGCAGCAGATTCTGAGAAAACACACTGTACCTGAACAAACCAGATCAGATTCAGTTCAGCAAAATATGAAAATATATTGTCAAAAATATAATTACAATTAAAATAAAAAAATAAGAAATAAAAATAATTGCAAGAATAAATATAAAAATGTAAAAATGTGAATAAAATAAATAAATAATAAAATTGGAAACTAATGAATAAATTATAAAAAAAAAAAAAAATGAAAAATACAAAAATACATATGAAATGAGGAAAAAAATTAAACCAAACATGATTAAACAAAAAATAGAAATAAAATCAAATAAAGTATAAAAATGTAAAAGGAAATGCAAAATGTAAAAAAAAATCAAATAAAGTATAAAAATGTTGAAAAAAATGAATGAAACACTAAATAAAAATAAAATTAAAAAACAAAATAAATAATCAAACAAACTTGAATTAGAATTCATGTGATTGGTAAAATCACACTGATCCATCAGAAACACTAATGTACAACAAGAAAAGAACATCACACCGCCAAAAATCATCATGTTCCTAATGTCTTGCTATCAAACTTAAAGTATCTAAAAAAATCCTCTCAAAACAAGATGCAACAAACAATGCATAAGGCATTATATTTTTCATATTGTAGCATTATTTACCTCAACAACTTATCCTGATGCAACGTAAATATGTCTCAAAATTCACACCAAATCAATCTCATGCAGTGATGCTTTTCAAATAAATCCATCTCGTTTAATAATATTTAGATATTTTTAAACTGGAAAACACTGCAATAACTAATTAAAATGAGTTAAGTGGTAATTTTTTGCAGACACTTGTAAAGATACTTTCAGTGCAATAAGACTAATTACGGTCTTAATAAAGACACAATCAATGAAAACAAGAATTAGTGTCTTATGCAATGATGCTTCTCAGTGCAATGTGTTTTGTTCCAAGAACTTTCAGGCATTTTAAATGAAAAACTAAGCCTAAATATAATTTAAAAGTAATTAAGTCAATATTTTGGCCAATATTTTCACTTGTTGCATTATTGCATCTCATGCAGCGATGCTTCTCAACTAAATGCATCTTTTTTTTAAAGACTTTTTCGACATTTTAACAGGAAAACCGGAGTGAATTAAAACCCATTAAGAAGCCATTTTTCTGTCACTGAGTTAAATGTATTCTCTGGTTTGGAGTGGCTTTGAGCCGTGCAGGCCTGTTTCTCGGAGGGTTTGTCTGTTGCTGATGGACGCTTGAACCCTGACGAGTCACTGATATCTGACTCCACTCCACACATCAAACTCCTCTTCTTCCTGACATTTACAAAGAGAGTCAAACGCTGCTCCTTCTGAGGACTCTTTCAGATGCTTCCGTCCGCCTGTGAGCGTCCCGAAAAGCGTGTTGATTGCCACCCGCTCAAACGGGGAACCCACAAATGCACCTGCATATTTTCTAAATATATGCACTGTATGTGTGTGTATTTATATATATACACTGAAGTCAATGTGTCCTGCTCATTTAGGAACAGCCGGGCCGTTTGCTCTCCCAGAGCGCTTCCACCGCCACTCGCAGACAGGCAGAAAGTATGAACGAAAGGGGGAATGGAAATGAGAGCATTTTAATGTCCCTGAGTAGGTTTAGCAGGGACCTCCAAGCTGGCTAAACCAGCTTTATTTCATGGAGAAGCTGCTCCCTCAGCATCAGGTCTGTGAGCGAACAATTCAAAGCCCCAGGCAATCATCATCCCATCAAACCACACCTCTGTCCATCTGTGTGCCCTGCATAAAACACCACATTCTCCTCAAGTCACGCCTATTTTTTACAGCGCTTTATGCACAGTTACAGACTGTACAGTAGTAACAAACTGCAACAAATAAAGCTCACCTTGAGCAGCTTTTTTAAAAGACATCAGTGCCATAGATATTCAGACTCGATTCAGATCCAGAATCATATTTAATCGTGTGATCATGATATCTGCTTTTCTTCTCCCACTAAGCATAATCACTGCTGGCTATTTATCCTGAAAACTGTTTCATCTCTTTATTTAGCATTTGTGTTTCCGTGGGTAGTCCCATGATGAATTACATCGTGGAGTCTGTGATTAGATTTGCAATCCAGATGCCCAACAACACTCCTAGCACTTGTAATCACACAGCTCATATCTATGCTTTTTAAAAAGTTCACAATGAATTCAGATTATTTAGGACTAGATAGGGACTATACACACCGATAACAAAGAAAAAAGACATTACTATCAAATACCGAACTACTTCTGAGGCCGCGCTAGAACTGAAATCACATCGTGTCTATTCTACGATGAATACATACTGAAATAAAGCCAAATCAAGGAATGTTCACCTTAACACGCTGCATAGTTGTTCACCACGTATGGATTAACATACATTGATGTTATTAAAGTTATGTTGTACGAGAAATAAAACAAAATTATCCTGTTTCTTTTTGTTGTTTAATTCATCGTTAATATGTCAGAAAATGCCAGCAGGATACATTAGGCTGCTGGTCACTTTAAAGGACTGAAATGCACAACCTGATGATATACTGGATACTGTCATCACCCACCAACCAGTTTATCTTAAGGAAAGTTAACAAACTGTGTTTTAGATTGTTTGTGAAGGAATACAGCTCACCAAGAGGAGCTTTTTGACACCTTTGGTAGCCTGCTATGCAGTCTGAAGCGCCACGGCCGACAAGCCCGCATGTAGCGATACATCATCTCGCGACTTTTACTCCGTCTGCAGATTTCGCGTGACACAGAAAAAGCTGCTTGAGGAATGATCTATTTCTAAAAACCACAAGATTTGAAACTTGTTTTGGTTTGTGTTTGGCTGCTTGTTTGTTTATATTTGTAAAGAAATATTCTGGGCAAACCTACTGCATCACTGACACTAAAGAATACAGTATAAAAAGCACAACGCGAGCACACAAGCAGCTAGATGGAAGTTAGATAGTTGTGCAGTAATGAGAAGAGCAGCGAATCCGGACTCCTGAAAACCGTGCAGTGGTGTTTGAGTTCGTGTCTGTGTGTAAGCTCACGAGGCAGGTCAAAACAAACAAATAGGCGGCACATATAAAGCTGCACCACCTGCTGCATGATGTTAATGCTCTGATAATGAAGCTCATGTGAATATCTAATGCCATCACAGTATCTCTGTGTGTGTGTGTGTGCATGTGTGTGTGTGTGAGTGAGTGTGCATGTGTGTGTGTGTGTGTGTGTGTGTGTGTGTGTGTGTGTGTGTGTGTGAAACTGTCACT
>NC_056601.1:37773837-37802087 GCF_018340385.1 Cyprinus carpio | reverse complement strand
TGTGTGTGTGTGTGTGTGTGTGTGTGTGTGTGTGTGTGTGCGTGTGAGAGTGTGTGTGTGTGCGTGTGAGTGTGTGCATGTGCGTGTGTGTGTGTGTGCGTGTGTGTGAGTGTCCGTCTGTGTGTGTGTGTGTGTGTTTTTTGTGAAGTATGATTTAAAAAAAGAAAATTGTATTTGTATTCATCATGAATGAATTAAATTGATCAAAATCATTTGAAGACATTTATGACATTACAAAAGATTTCTATTAAATAAACGCTGTTCTTCTGAACTTTCTGTTCATCTGTGAATCCTGAAAAATAAAATTTATCACAGTTTCCACAAAAATATTGTGCAGCACAACTGTGTTCAACATTGATAATAATCAGAAATGTTTCTTGAGCAGCAAATCATCATATTAGAATGATTTCTGAAGATCATGTGACACTGAAGACTGGAGTAATGATGCTGAAAATACAGCTGCGCATCACAGAAATACATTACACTTTAACAGAGATTCACATAGAAGACAGCTAGTTTACATTCTAATAATATTTCACTTCTTTTACTGTATTTATGATCAAATAAAAGCAGCCTTGGTGAGCAGACGTCATAAAAAAATCACAATGCTTCCAAACGTCTGCACTGCAAAATGATCTCCTCTATATTTCCTCTGACTCCTCTATATCCGTGCACCTGATATGAATCTCAAACTCTCTCTGAAGAACCAACAAATCATCCATCAGCCGATCAGGACAGACTGTGCTGACCTAAAATGCAAAACTTTTGTCCTCTCTCTCTTCACCGTTCCCATATCTCACACCTCAAATATTACCCTTTTCAGACACAGTTTTAGAAAGTAGAGAGTAAAGAAAATACTATACAAAACTTACTGAAATAACCAGTTCTTTATTTACTCTCACTGGACCTAAGCAAATCTCATGGGTGACCTCTTTTGATCTCAGTGAAAGGTGAGGAGTTAGCATCTCTTACCGGCGACGGTGACTCTAGCGGTGCGGCTGACGATGGCTCCGAGGCCCTCCAGCGTGGCCAGGCACTGGTACGAGCCCTCGTCCGGCCGGTGGTGACGCGAGTGCAGCACGTTCTGCACCAGGAGCGATCCGTTGGACAGCAGCTGTCTGCGCTCGTCCACCACCGCGCTCAGCAGCACGCCGTCCTTCTTCCAGGAGATGACCGGAACGCCCTGATCCGAGCGCGCCTCGCAGTCCAGCTGCAGCACACCGCCCCGAACCGTCACCGCGTCCTGAGGCTCCAGCACGAACCGCAGCTCCACGAAAGACCGCCGGGCGTCCGAGCCTGAGACCCACAGACAGAGAGAGAGAGACACGTCTCATCAGTTAATCAGCTAACACTTCATGTAAAATGCATTACACAGTAAATGGCTATTACAGGCTATAATGCATTATAATTATTCATAATATGCATTTCAAATGAAGCCAAGTCACCTTTTATTAATATAAGCGGCTTTACAATACAGGTGATATCAACAACACAGTATTAAATAGGGAAGCCAGTGTGCCCGTTCTCCCTAGGCTGCAGCAAAAGTCAGATTGCGCGGAGGACTCCATTGTAATACATTTATATCTTGTCGTAATCATAACCAAATTTAAAATGCATAGTGTAACAATGAATTTATAATGAATTAACTTCGAGTTAGTTATTTGTGAGATGGTACAAAGCATTATAAAGTTGATTACAAGGCATAGTTAATGCATTCAAACTACTTTTTATATTGCATTACGCATAAAAGGCTAGAAGTAAAGACAAAGAGTTACCAAAAAATCCTTTAAACTTGTTTCCAGCACAGGATAACAAATAAATAATTAAAATAAATTAATTAATTTTAATTGAAACTTTTTATTCCACAATCCAGACTTTGTTTGTTATAAATCTAGTGGAAGATTTACAGAAGGTCATCAGAGAGTCCAGCAAAAATTTTCATTACTTGAAATAAATGGTAACTTCAAAGGAAAATATAAGAAAAAAAAATTATTCTGCTAGATAACAGCTGAAACAGTTCATAAAAATTATAGATATTTTTAAAAAATAACAAAAAATACAAAAATCACAAAATATAAACACCAAGTTTTAAAATAAAAATACATAAAAAAAAGATACTTATGCAACTTTTATCTCAGAAGTTTAGATTCTTTGTTTCTCCCAATGCTTTTTTGAGACAGTGAGATATAAACTCAGATTTCAGACTTTTTTCCTCAGAATTCTGAAATCACACCTTGCAATTCAGTTTGTTTATTTTCTGCCACAGAATAAAATATAAAAGAAGATAATTACCTTTTTATCGCACAATTGTGATTTCTTTCTGAGAATTGCAAATTCACATCTCAACATTTCCAGTTTATAAAGGTTCTTATATCTCTATATAAACTCTGAGGTTATAAGATACTGAAAAGTCGCAATTACCTTTTACATTTGTTTTTATTCCATGGAAAATCCATGGTCTTTCATAGAGTTTTGATAGAATCAAAGATAAACAAAATGAATTCAAAACATTGATAAGTGCAATGCCTCAAAATAGCCTGTATGTATCAGTCTTCTACACAGATGGGGGAACGGGAAATCCTCGTGGTGTGTGTGTGTGTGTGTGTGTGTGTGAAGGTGTGTTTCCGCAGCTTAAGGTGTGCTTCAGTTTCTCTTCATGCATTAATGTGTCTGGAGGCTTTCATTCACCGCGACGCTCAAGAAGCGCGCATCAGGCGCTGATAATTCAAATGCTAATTCATACCTGCTGAGAAGCCCTCATTCTATCTCTGTCTTTGTTTTTGTGTGTGAGAGATGATACTTCAGCACTCAGCATGATAAACCATCCAGCCACGGCACACACACACCCCGCTTTATTAGGCAAATATTTGATTAATTTGATCGGCTTTCAGCTCCCGATGAGGAGGCCGTTCAAAAAGAAGTGTTCTGTGTTCAACAGCGCTCGATGGCAGTGAAAACGAAGTACTGGAGCGCATTTCAGAGGTTAACTTGAAACAGCATCCTAAAAACTGAAAATGATGCATTCAATCTAAGTTTGAATAATTTAGGATGTTTATGTGGAAAAAAAAAGTCTTCTGACTCCACCAAAGCTGCATTATTGATCGATATTGCTAAATATTATTTATAATTTATTTTATTCAACATTGATAATAATCAGAAATGTTTCTTGAGCAGCAAATCATCATATTAGAATGATTTCTGAAGTGCAATGTGACACTGAAGAACAACACACCCGCACACTGGAGGTATGATGCTGAAAATACAGCTGCACATCACAGAAATACATTACCGTTTAACAGATACTCACAGAGAAAACAGCTGTTTTAAACTCTAAAATTATTTCACTATTTTTAACAGTATTTTGTTAAATAAATGTAGCCTCGAGCAGAAAAGACTTCTTACAGAAACATTAAATAATCTTAATTATTCCAAACCTTTAACCATATGGACCAGTTTAAGATCAAGCAACACATCAGAAGAAGAACACATTCAGCGTGAAGTGAATGACTTTAGCTCTATTTAACATGTTAAACTCATTCAGCAGAATTGCAGACTTCCAGCCCAGAAAAGAAGAGTGTTAGAAATTGCTGGTCCTGGAGACGAGGCTCTTGAGACCACAAACTCAGAGTAGAAGGACTCCTGTCTCTGAACGACCTCTCAAAAACGCTCCTCGTTCTGCATCGTTGCAACGGACGACATGGGAACACCGTCCTGAGATGGGAAATACTTTTACAAAGACAAAAACGCGCGCAACGGAAGAGACGGGACGGAGCATCAGCGATTATTAGGAGAGAACAGGAGATCTCCTTTATTTGACGCTGCGAATGAAAGCAGATGTAATTGAAAAAAAAACCTGTCAGTTTTTTTTTTTTTCCCCTCAGCGGCGGATTTAAATAAATGCTATACGTACTTACAGAAAACGACACAGGATCCGCACATGTGCCAATGAGGCAGACCGCAACAGATCTGAGCTCTGAAACACACACACACACACACACACATACACACCAACACACACACACACCACACACACACACACACGAGACTTCCATCTGTAAATGTAAAGTCGCACTGCTGTACTAATCGAATCTAACTTTCTATAACTCTTATGTGTGTCGTACAGAAAGACTCTCAGCATCACATGGGTCCCTCAACGAGTACACGATCCTATACCCACCGTATACATGCTTCTCTATGGTTAAATGTTTCAAATCAGTTGCAATGTAACACAGTGAGGCCCTAAATTGGACATATTTTTCAAAATATATTTCATTTAAAAAATCCTGCCACAGCTGGCTGACATATTTCAGGACGCTTGGGATTCCAGATATTTTTCAGATATTTGGGAGGTTGTTTTTTTAAAATAAACTGAAGCCATGAGGAAAGTAGAGTAAAATAATAGAGTGATAGGACCAGAACATAAGAACGATAGACAGATGCATATATAGAACATTAGGAATGATAAACAGGAATGACAGACAGAATGGATAGAATGTTAAAACAATAGATCCAAATTCACATTACTAGAACCCGATAGCCTAACCCCCCCCCCATCGCCCCCACCCCCCCCCCCCCCCTCAGCGATTGAACGCATTAGATGGGATGAGATGGCATGGATGGAAGATGGATGGGGCGAGTGATGGAGTGGGAGATACGAATGGACTGATGGATACAGCTGGCTTGGATGCGACTAACCTAGAGCAGAAGTGGAATGGATAGATGGGAATATTGATGGATGCATGGAGTGGATAGAATGGATAAGTACCTGTAATGTGAAGGATTGGTGGATGGACTGATGGGCATGGATGGAGCATGGCAAGGATAATATTAGTGGATGGATGGATGGAAGGATGGAATTGCTGGACTAGATGTGATGGGGCAGACAAGGCGGATGGATGGATGGACTAGTAGCATAGAGTTGATGGATGGATGGTTATGCTAGGACTGCTGGATGGACTGGATGGTCTGGACTGATGGATGGATGAATGGCGATGGAGCAGATGGCCAACGGACATGTTGATCGTCAGTGATATATGGCTGATGGAGAATGATGAATGGATGGACTGTATGGAGGATAGATGGCTCTACTGATGGGATGGATGGACTGGATGGAAATGGATGATGGATGGATGAAGGATTGATCGATTGATGGATGGATGGATGGCTGGAATTCCTAGGTCAAGATGATGAGGATGACTGGAGGAATGAAATGGAAAATGAATAGACGCTGACTGGCATGGCTGCTGATGGATAGGATGGAAGATGGATGGGCGCGGACCGGAACAACAGCAATACCAATCAGGGACGGACGGATGGATGGATGACTGAAATGATATGGAATAAATTAATGGATGGATGGATCGGACGACTGGTATACGGTTGGTGAGATGACATGAACGGCCGGATGATGGATGGATGACATGATAATTCCTGGAATTATTGAATGGATGGATGACTACTGGGAAATGGAGTGGACTGGATGGATTGGAGGAATGGACTGTGGGATGAATGAATGTTGCTGGGCATGCGATGGATGACTAGTGATGGTAGAAATAAAGATAAGGCAGGGGATGCTGGGATTGATGTGATGGATGACTGGATGGCCCTTGTCTGGGATGATGGCTTGATGAATGACATGAATGAGGCGACTGGATGGATGGTACGGACTGACGAATGGTTTGGTATGAATGGATTGTACTCAGATGTATGGTTGGATGATGTGATGGATGATGAATGGATGGATGGAGTGTTCTGTGTCTCCAGATTGAGGCTGAAGGTTCTGGTGATCCCTCAGGTAAGTGACTCGCAGAGCTGCGGCAGATTCACTGGATTAGAGCCACAAAGACCTGCTCTTCTTCTGATGTGAGAAACTTGCTGGAGAGACTCAGTCTCAGCGAAAAGAAAACTTGGATTGAACGCGACCCGAAGCATGAAGAGAGGTATGCCAGATTTACATTAAGAGGCAGAGCAGTATTATCCTGCTGCTGTCTGAAGACACACGCACTAGTCCGAGAGAACATCAGAACACACACTACAACACTGAGAAAATATGACAAACACACATCCGGACCAACAGGCCACCCTGAGTCAGCAACTGAGCCGTAGTGTGTGGTGTGTGTGTGCAGTTGAGGAAGAATGTTGATCTCCTCACTATCCCATATACCTCTCTCTCATATCTCCTCATCTCTATCAATTATTGCCTTTCAACAATGGTTCCGTGTGTGTGATGGTCCGGGTCACCTATCGATCTCTCCTCTGCTCTCACACACACCACACACACACACACACACACACCCACTGCGTGGTGAGGTCAGGATTCATCAGTGATATTTGATGTTCTTCCGAGTGTAACGCAGGCGGTGTCGACACATTAGATCAAATCAATCAAAACTCAAAATTCAAATGCATTTGTCTCAGTTTTGATGGTATCATTTCCCACAAATGCAATACTCTAAGACAGGACCTGCCCGCGGTGTGAGTGTTGAACCAAAAATCACCGAAACTATTTAAAACCCGACCCCCCCTCAGTCACGATGAACTAGTGCTTCACACACACTCAGGTGTCTGACCTTTGCATTTAATTCCCAATAATTCTCGTTCTGAGAGCTATCGAACTCGCTTGTACCATCTGTAAATAAATTTAGAACATCTGTATCTCGCAGGGAGAGAGACATAGAGACAGAGGGAGAAAGAGAAAGAGACGATAAAACAATAAACTCCCTCAACCTCAGATTTGATATTGAGGCAAAGCTGCGGGGCTCATCACAAACCAAACCAGATTTCCACATCCACCTCCTAGCTGTCCTTTCAGACAGGGACTTTTGCTTTTCGTGGCTGAACAGATTGTAAAAGTCAAACTCTGCTGTCAGCAACTCAATATCGGCTGAAGGTCTTCCTGTGTCGTCTGATTGATCGTTATAAAGTATTTTACCGAGTATCGAAAGCTCTTATAAGGTGTAACTGTATCAAAACTCCAGCACCCACTAAGCCCCCCCCCCAAGAGTGCATGCTGTGCTGGTGTCAAGATCTTGATGTGATTTTGATAAAGCTAGAGGTCAGACTAAACTGCAGGGAATATCCTCTCTCATAGAACTCTTACTGGACGAGAGCAGCTCGTCTTAGCTTTACCTTGAATTCTCCCATCAATCATGTTTTACGAAGAGTCTCAAATCCGGATCAATAATGATATTTTGAAGGAGCGTTTTGTTTCCAGAAGCTTTACTTTCACGACTCTCCTCAGCGGAGGAAATGATCTTCACAAGTCCTCCAGAACATCGTCACATATTCTGAGGAGCTTTATTGCTTTCTTCATCTCTCAACACATGCATTTATGTATGTTTGGGGATCATTAACATTATCAACTCACTTGAAGCACACATTACTGGGGGGGGGGGGGGGGGGCAGCAATTAGTGCACAGACATTATTATTTAGAGTCATTTTATATGGTCAGTAGTGTACAAGTAATGTTATAAAGCATCTCAATTGAGTTTTACATGCACAAGCACTCAGAATTTCATCACAATCATATCAGGCATATCCCCTCTCAACCTCAACTCAACTTTATTTATATAGCACCAATAAAAACTATGATTGTAAACCAAGGTGCTGTACAATCAATCAAACATCAACAATGGTAACACTCAGAATAACATAAATTACAGTACAGAACAAAGCTAACACCACACAATTAACTAAAGTTAAAAGCCAGATAGGTTTTTGAGTGTTGACTGGGAACACTCATTCGTGTAGAAGCAGTTCTAATAGATAACTAAAGTTAAACTCGTCTCTGGTTGGAAAGGACTTAAGAGACCTTCCAGGATTGTATGTGGATAATAATTCAGACAGAGTTAACCCATTCAGAGCTTTAAAAACCAGCAGCAGGCCTTTAAAATCAATTCTATAATTTAAACTGGGAGCCAATGCAAACATATTAAATACTGGGGTAATGTGCGTCCTGCGTTTGCACACACCAGTAAGGGAGCCTAGTCGAGCAGCAGTTTTGTGCCATTTAGAAGTGTCGATTAAGAGATGCGGTGATTTAATAACCCCATATTAAGGGAATTACAGTAATCGAGCCCTCATTGAAATAAAAGCATGAATGTCCCTTTAAAGGTCCTTAAAGAAAGAAATGGTTTTCAACACTTTACGCTATAGACTCTAAGATGGAGGCCAAAAAAACTCGCCACTGGTTGACTACTGTCCTAATCGGTTTGTCAAATATGTTGAGAAGCATATATAAAAAATAGGACCCCCAAATTCTTCACTACTGGTTTTCACACAGGAAGACAAGATGACCAAGATTTAACAGCCAGGGAGCCTAGCAAATTCTGATGATTCAAAAACTATATCTCAGTTTTCCCTTCATTAAGATGAAGAAAATTAAGGGCATTCATATGATTCAGATTCAGGCCTTAACATCAGCTAGACACACCAGCAGAGCATCCAAACCCTTGTTATTAGATTCCAGGGGCAGATAGATTTGGGTATCATCTGTGTAAAAATGGAAGGAGACATTTACAAAGAGAACAAGATTGGAGCGAGAAATAGAGCCTTGAGGGACACCGCATGTCAAGGGGAGCTGCATCTGAAGTAAATTCACCAATACTAACAGAGAACCTTCTATTGTTAAAATAGGATTGAAACCATTTGAGAGCATTACACTGAATGTCCACCCATAGCTCCAAACCAGAAATCAAAACAGAGTGGTCAACTGTATCAATCATATTTTTGCTCATTCATATTAATGTGCATACACACACACACACACACACACACACACAAAATGTGCATATTTTTGCTTATATTATTATATCATTCATATTTTTTGAGTCCTCTGAATCATTTGGGAGCTTTTTTTTTTTTTCCCTTCCTGTTCTGCACTGTGTCAGACTATATATGAGCCATACAAGCCTGATTGATCAAATATGTTGCTCAATAAAAACATATTATTATTTTTTTTTATAATTTGTCTCCAAGTTTTTCAGTAAACTGTGCCCCATTTAAATTAAGACCAGATCGTGTGTTTATTGGACTTGATGCACCCCTTCATTTCAGAAGTCAGTCTGTTCGGCATTCACGGACGAACTAGTCAGTTCTTGAAAAACACATCTTAACCAGTGACACTCACACACTAAACTACGGAGGGTTTGATTGAAGACTGTGTCTGACAGAGAGAAAAGCTGCACTGTCTAACGGCTCCCCGGAAGGACCAGCGGAGATCAGGGTTAGACTGACAGCTGCTTCACCACACTGGAGTCTGGAGCCCAGATGGGGCTCTCTTTCTCTACCTCGTCTCTCACACACACACACAACACACACACACACAACACACACACACACACACAACACACACACACACACACACACACACACACACACATTCACCAGACACACACACACACACACACACACACACATTCACCACCACTATCAACAAATCAAGATCATAACGATCCCTGCTTATTAATAAGTATGAATCAGTCTGTCTGTATCAGAGATCAGATCAGGTCAAAACACATGATAGAGTGCTTAAAAATGATAATTCTGTCATTAATCTGTATGATGTTCTCTCTTCAGTGAAACACAAAAGAAGATATTCTGAGTGTTTTATTGTCCATACAAAGTCAATGGGGTCCAAAGTTCTTCTGCATTCCACTTAATGACTTAAGGTTTAGTAAATGATGACAGAAGTTATTTTAATATAGAATTCAAAATTTCATATTTATAAAAAAACATACATTTATAAAATTAATTTATAAATATTTTATTGATGTCTCCCTGATATTTTAATATTTCAATAATTAAACATTTACATTCATTCACATGTTCACATGACATGCAGATAAATAAATAAAATATGTTTAATTTAAAATGATTTTATAGATTTCATAATTTAATTGATTATTAGCGTTTCCTCATCATTTTCAAGCCCAGCATGACAGCAGAGTGTTTGATTCGGCTGTGTTTCAGCGTCTCGTTCACCTGCGCGTGGTGTTTAATGCGGCGCAGGTTCGAGACCTCAGGTTCTCTACTGCCGCTGCTCATTTGACTAAAATGCAATTCCCCACGAGAATGGAATAATTTATGATTATGAGAATTTAGCCTTTAACTCCTATTAATGCTGTTGTTTATTTGTGAGACATCATCCGGTGAATCTGACGTTCACAGAGCTGCAGCCACCGCCTGGAATTAGAAATCAAATTAATACTGCATTGCAGTTAGTAGAAATGTATGTATTCTGATGTGCTGCGTGTTTCACTGTGATCTTTTCATGGTTTACAGTAAAAGCGGCTCCACATGAACTTATAACATGTATAGAGTCACTTATAATGTGCATCTTATAAATGCAGCATGCAGCAAACAACTTCCCTAGTTTGTAATGAGAGGTAAAAAAAATCTGTGATTTTCTGCCAAAATAAAAGCTGTCCTAGTTTGTAATGAGGTAAAAAAAAAAGTAGTTTAATGTCTAGTTTGTAATGAGGTAAAAAAAAAAGTAGTTTAATGTTTGAAAGCAAAAAAACAATATAATACAAATTATTATAATTGTACTTTTGTTATATATAATATTTTATAATATTAATAATACAATTACATTTGATTAAATAAAATAAATATTTAAATAAAAAACAATATTAGTATTGTAATTTTACTGTTATAATAAAATAATAATAATAACAATAATAATAATACTAATAATTGTTAGTTATTATTATTATTATTATCATTACCTTCATTGGTGTTGTTGTAATATACATTTTAATTATTATTATTAAATAGCATTTGTGTTGTTTTAATATGCGTTTTGTTTGTTGTGATTAAATAGTAACAGTGATATTAGATTAATTTTTATAATTGTATTTATTTATTTATGTATTTCACGGCTCCAATACGAGGTCGGATGCACGGCTCCGATCATCCATCTCAATAGCTCAGGTTTGGAAATTAGCATGTGTCCTTATCTATGTTTTTGGTTTCTGTCTGTTTATGATTGTTTTTTGCGGATATGTGATTTATACAGGTCTGGGCAAATTACTAAGTTGACTGATACAAAAAAATAATTTGCATGGATCGTTCCATGGCTCTGACCCGCTCGAAGAACAAGCAACTGATACACAGCATCGCATCGTGAAAATCGCTGGCTTGGAAGACTGGCTGTGAAGCATGCTGTTGACGCCGTCCAACGCAGGTTTGACATTCAGAAGCACGTTTACCATACGGCACGAGCGCTAACGAGAGACCGCTCCACATATGTGCCAAGTCGATAACGTCCAATCACGTATGTTCTCATGGGTTAGACACAATCCTAGTCTTCCATGACAGGGTTAACTCAGATTTAAGTGCCCAATCAAAAAAATAATTAAAGTTAACTGAAATTAAATTTAATTAGTGCTGGGCAATGATTAATCGCGATTAATCGCATCCAAAATAAATGTTTTTGTGTACATAATATGTGTGTGTGTGTGTACTGTGGATATTTATTATGTATATACTGTATAAAGACACACACATACAGTATATATTTAGAAAATATTTACATGTAAATTACATGTAAATGTGTAACCAGCACTAGTGCCCAGCACCTAAATTAAATTATATATTAATGACCTTGCTATTCCAAGCTAACCTGACACATTTGCATAATTGTCCATGATTATGTTGATTAACATGCCGTTTTTAACTAAAAAAAATATAATTTAGGGGTGTCCAAAGGACAGCAAAACGTAACACTTTTGTAGTGGTTCCAAAAAATACTAAATATTTGAACAATTCTGAGACAAAATGTACCATGTGCAGATGTCATGGGCTTCACAGGGGGCTTCAGTCACACGACCAGGAATGAGGTCCTTCAGCTAGTTATTAATACGTTTCCTCTGGATTTGGCTGATTTTAAAAACAGGATATGGGTGTCACACCGCACGAGGACGTGGTTTTCAGATACAAAAATGTATCAAGTTACTTACGCTTTCAGAAATATAATGGAATGAAAAAAATGATTGCTTTTTACTAAAATAGACGATTGTACAATTAATGCCAGAGGTAATTTATTAATTAATTAATTTATGCTTTTTCTTTTTCATTTATAAAAGTGTATTTATTGAACCATGCCCCTGAGACAGTCACCACCATACGACAATTTTGAGATTTTGCTTGTAAAAAATTTAAAAAAATTAAAAAAAATCGTAATACCTTGCAGCTTTTATAACAACCAGGTCCATGTACAGTAGGACAAAGAAAATGTGTTTAACAATTTACTGCATTTTAAATAACGACAATACATTACATTATATTAATTTTTATCTTGCGGGACAGTGAAAATGCCATGTCACATCAACAACAACAAATTTTACATTTTATTCAAGGGTCAAAAAGAGTAGTTAATATAGATTTTAGTTCAATATTTTTTGTTGATGAAAATAGTTCCAATGAAAGATGATCACAGCTTTTTATTTTTTAAATAATTTGAGTCTGATTATTGTTTTTTAATTTTGTATAATTTGGGTAATTGATTCAGTGTTAATTTATTAAGGACATTGAAGGTATGCTTCAATTACTCGTTAATTAAGACAGTCACTTGCTGCCACCTACTGGCAGTTTACTTTCATAGTAGCTTATCTTTGCATTTTTTCCAACATTTCATATTTGTATATTAAATAAATTAATAAAATGAAAACACCAAGCTCATGCCATTATTTGTGCTGTTATTATTTTGCATCCGTGCTATATTTTTCAGCTCATATTGAGCTGTCTGTGTAAATGCATCTGAATGCCACTCACAGTGCGCAGGTTTCTTCTGCAGTGGAAAGATCAGTTTTGTTGATACTGATTTAATATGATTGGTAACAGTCTTTTATTGTCTTATTATATGATACATTTTATATATAAAAATGAAATAATTTGATATGAAAGATGACATGCATTTAATACGATTAGGGGAAAATACCCTTTAAATAGGCCAAAAATGACCATTATATATATTAATTTATATTTGTTAATTAATTATATTTGTTTGTTCTATAATTGTTGTGGTTGAGTCTGAACGAAGCCAGCCTCAGAGGATCTGGAGAGATGCGTGATGCCCTTCAGCTGTTCCTTACTCAACATGAAGATGAACGAGGAACATCACAGCATCTGCATTCAGAGAAACACACGGCTGGGGATTCACAGAGCGCCGAGGAAAAGCCTGTCTGATTCTCTCTGTTTCCTGAAGAAAGCTGCGCTCTGAGATCTGAGTATTATTACTGACTCTCTCTCTCGATCCGTCTGAACTAAAGCTCCTCTGCTGGTCTGGACTCCAGTGCAGGACATTATTAATATCACACACAATATCTACTCGCAGTCTGTTTGAAGCACTCAGTCTGGATCATGCAGAAAAGATTTTATGCCACTTCTGTGCTTCTGTACAGTTAAAAAACAACATGTGTGCAACTACAGACAAAAAAATAAAAAAGACGTTTGTGACATAGTACCGTCACAATTTTGAACTTTTTTTCCTTGCAATTCTGAATTTTTTTTCCTTGCAATTCTGAATTTATAACTTGCAATTTGTGATTTCTTTTTTTTTTGCCACCATGCAATAAAAAAAAAAAAAAAAAAAGTTATTGCAACATTTCATCTCAGTTATTTTTTCCCTCACAATTGTGAGTTTAGACACAAATCCTGAATTATAAAGTAATTTACAAGGAAACATAAAAGCAGTATTATGAGTTTCTCACAAAAAAAATACATAAATAAATAAAAATAATAATTAAAAGGAATATTCTCTTGTAAAGAAATTATCTTGGTGTATTTCCATTTAGGTACAAGAAGAATGAAAGCTTGATTATATTTATTATTATTTAGAATTATTTATAATTTTTATTTAATTATTAAATTAAAATTAAATTAACCCATTAAATGGAATCCAGAAATATTGTAATGAAATATTTGTGGAAAAATAAATAGGGCAAATTTGGGTAAAAACCACACAGAAATTGTTGGGAAAAAAGTTCGGAGTTATTAATAATATAGAATAATAATAAATTTATTAAAACATTTTTATGGAAAATTGTCCAATCAAGACATTTGTCCTATCCATATTTCAATTTATAAAACTTCTAAAACAATATTTTAATTTATATTTAAAAAAAAATATATTTGATTACTCTTATGCAACACTTTAATTAAACAAACAAATCAACAAATATGCACTGTTCTGTTGTAAAGTTTCATTTGGTTACATTTAAAAGATTAATTAGAAATCCAGAAAAATGAACTAAAACAGACTTTGGGGAAAATAAATGAATAAATAAGTCAAACTGTGAAATGAGCACGAGTCTGTTCAGAACAAACAATCCTAGTTCAGGTCAGAGTGATCAGCGGGGGTCGTAAAGGTCAAGAGGTTGGCTGACCTGGGCTCTTGTGTTCGAGGGGCTGATGGACCTCTGACTGATGACACACAATGGGCCCCATTCACCCGCTGTCCCCCATATGCCGGGGGCCACAGAGGGCCGATCTGTCGCTCCATTGTCCCCGGAGCTGACAGCAGTTGTGCAGGCCATGCGTCACCATCAAACAGGATGATACGAGGATGTTCTGATCACAGATTAACCTCACATCAGCATCACCATATGCTCATCCACAAAACAAACACTATCAGAGCAGGAAACTAAGAGCTGCTTAACCAAAACAACCACACAGTGTGACACTAAAATGATTTTTTTACCTGAAATAAAATAAACATTAACTGAATATATATATATATATATATATATATATATATATATATATTATATATTCATATATTTATGTGTATATTTATATAAATATTTTTTTACACTTGTTTTACCTTATAACATGTAACTTTTATTTCAGGTAGTTGCCAAGGAAATATTTTCTTAAAAAAAAAAAAAAAAAAAAAAAAAAAATATATATATATATATATATATATATATATATATATATATATATATATATATATATATTCCTTAAAAAACCCAGCTGAAAATAAAAATAAAATAAAAACTGAAATAAAAATTTATAAAAACTGCAAAGACATATTAAAAAAATTAAATAAAAACAGAAAATGTATTTAAAAAAATAAATAAATTTAAACTATTAATATAAACTACAAGCGTTATTACAATTAACTAAACAATAAAACTAAAATTATTTTACTACCTTGAAATAAAAGAAATGTTAACTGAGATAATTTTACAAATATTGTTTTATTTATAACTTATTTTAATTCAACTATCTGCCAAGGAAATTAAAAAAAAAATTCTTCAGTAGTACCTGCTCTAAATGTACCTTAAATTAGTACTTTTCAAGTTTAATACTCTAATCAGCTAATAATAAATATGTTTATTATTAGTGAAACCATACTCAGCATTGACATGTTTCAAAGATCACAGATGTTTTTCAGAGGATTTGTTCATGTCTGTTAGACACATGATTAAAGAACAAATACCAGGTTCCCATTACTTATTACATTTGTGTGCCTCTCTGTGCCCACGTACTGTATTTTTCATGACTATTAATTGCAGACACGGTAAAAATGAACTTCTTCCTCAGTATTTCTGACTTGTTTTCCAGTGTAAATGTCTAAAGATTCTTAAATCAACATACATTTGCTGGAGATTCAAAATGACAGAAGATAAGAATTGATTGATTTCTGAGATACCGATCAGAATTCAGAAGAAACATCTTACTGTTTGTAATAATGGTTTGATTAGTGATCTCCGAGCTCAGGACGCTGCTGGACACGTGTGACGCTCACATGAGTAATACTAATTAGAGCTTTAATCAACGGCTCACGGGGTGAAAATAAACTCTGGTTAGCAAAGTCAGCGGGTCACACACACACACACACACACACACACACACACACACACACACACACGTCTTCCAGCAGACCCTCGGAGCGGGTCCGAGCGATGACCTTTGACCTCATGTAGAGCTGCAGGGGAGGAGGCTGCTGAATATTCATGAAGCCGCTGTTTACTCAGCACTGACTGTCTGTCTCTCTCTTGTGTGAGAGAGTGTGTGTGTGTGTGTGTGTGTGTGTGTGCTGTCATACGTGTCATGCATGCATATTAACTACAGGTGCATCTCATACATCTATAGATATGGATAGGATTCACTGCAGGCCAAAAGTTTGTAATAATTAAGATGTTTTTGAAAGAAGTCCAAGGCTGCATTTATTCAATTAAAATACTGTAAAAATAGTGAAATATTATTTCAGTGTAAAACAGCTGTTTTCTGTGTGAATCTCTGTTAAACTGTAATTTATTTCTGTGATGTGCAGCTGTATTTTCAGCATCATTACTCCAGCAGTCTTCAGTGTCACATGATCTTCAGAAATCATTCTAATATGATGATTTGCTGCTCAAGAAACATTTCTGATTATTATCAATGTTGAACACAGTTGTGCTGCACAATATTTCTGTGGAAACTGTGATAAATTTTATTTTTCAGGATTCACAGATAAATATAAAGTTCAAAAGAACAGCATTTATTTGAAACAGAAATCTTTTGTAACATTAGAAATGCATTTACTGTTACTTTTGATCAGTTTAATGCATCCTTGATGAACAAAACTATTCATTTCTTTCAAAAAGGTTTTTTATTTTATTTTACTGAAAATGTAACTCTTGAATGGCTGTGTATCACAGTTTCCACAGAACTACTCAACACTGGTCACTCATGTCCTTCTCCTCACGAATCCGTGGATTATTCCTCAGGAACCTGTGAACCGTACGAGAGCCGAATCGACACGTCATCACAGACGCCACATGAAGAAGATGACCTGATATCACCACACTAACCAGAAGCAGAAGAGAAACAGCTTTGACTTGTGTTCTTTTTTTAATAAGAATTATTTGTTAGCAGCTTTAGAGAAATGTTCATCTTTATAATCTCTAAATGCCTGACTGTGCAGGTTTTCTATACAGTGCATGTGATGTGTGTGTGATTGTGTGTGTGTGTGTGTGTGTGTGTTTGTGTTTGTGTGTGTGGTGGTGTTTATGTGATTTTTTTGTTTGTGTTTTTGTGTGTTTGTTTATAGTTTATGTGTGTGAGGAGTCTTACATTAATCTGTCATTAGACAGTAGTGTTCAGAGAGATCAGCAGAAATGATTGAGGTCTGCCGGAGCTTTTATTTCTAAATCTGTACTTAAAACAATGTAATCTCTATGTTCACATGAGCTCGGGCCGCGACCGCAATCAAACACAGCGGCGTTCAGTCACACACCTGTCACTCTCACACTCTTTACTGAAGCTGCACTATAGTGTTCAAGGTCAAATACAGACTGCTCTCATCAGACTTATGAGGACTGCTCTTCCTTTTTGGAACTTAAACTTTCACTGAACAAAAAAAAACATCAATATTAATTAAAAAAAAATAGAAAAAAGTAAACTGCATTAACATAAAAAAAATTTTTTTTTATTTAGTTTATTTAAATTTAAATATGTAAGAAAATACATTAACATTAAAACATTCAAAAATGCTAATTGCATTAATATTGAAAAAGAAAGAAATAATTAATTTAATGTAATTAATTTTAAAAAGTAAATCATTACATATTTATTTAAAATTTAAATGCCATTAATATTAATAAAAGGAAAAAATACATTCATTTAATGGAATTTATTTACATTAAAAAGAAAAAAAATGCATTACTATTAATGTAAAATGGAAATTAATTAATATAAAAAAATTTAAATTATTGTTGTTGACAAACAATGTAACTAAATACCTTAATAAATACCTTAAAAAGCCAATTGCATTAATATTAAAAAAAAGTAAAAAATAAATGAAAATAAAATAAAAAATGCAAATTCAATTACACTAACAAAAATTTGCATTAATATTACAGAAATTAAAAAATATATTTTTTTAATTAAAAGAAATTAACAATTGTATAGTTCAATGATTAAATAATTACTTCATAACATTAAAACTGCATTAATATCTTTGTCTTGTTTTGGAGAAAAAAAACATTCCTAAAGCTGGGGCTTTCTTGAGGTGTCTGAAGCATAAAAAAGTTCCGGTTCAGTTAACGAAACAGATTCAGATTCAGGACACAATCTCGTCAGCTAAATGAATCTCCTCATCAGGATGTGATCAGAATGAGATGTTTTAGGCGAGTAAATGATGACAGAATTAAACTGATCTGCTGAAGTAGAGTTTCTGTGCACCAGTGTAATTGTAAACACACACGAGTACAGTTAAGAAGCAAAACCTGCATACACACACACACACACACACACACACACTCTCTCTCTCTCACGCTCTCTGCTGTAAAAGATGCTCCTTCCTTCAGTAAATGACTGGTCATCTTTCTCTTATACGGCCGTGTCGTGCTGTAATTACTCCAGAGAGCTGTTAAAGCCAAGCGCTCTATAAACACAGCTCTTACTATGATCACACTACTGCGTTTCTAATGCTTGTGTTCACTACGACTGCATCTGACATCAAACACGAGCGTGTGTGTGAGGTCACAGGTCAACTGGCCACGCACAGATCTCTCCCTCGGAGCATGTTAGTGTGTTTCAGAGAGTAAAACTCACATCAGATTAAACTTTCTTCTTAATCTGCTGGCCATTAGGCTCCTGCGGGGCTTTATTTAAAGCTCGTGTCAAACGCAGCTGCCCTAGAAACGTCTGAGATAATATTGGAATTGTTGTTTTAAGGATGTGCGATTTGACTTTATTGAGTATATCACAAAAACCAATCAAAACACACCTACAGAGTGCACGCTTACATTACATGATGAAGTCTAGGAGGTAGTTAAGTATGGGAGCGACCCATGGGTTAGTCATCTCTCATAACTGCAGATCCAAGCATCATCATCCATCACCCGTCAGCACATGTGGAATAATGCATGAAGCCTGACAATCACCGTGCCGCACATCTCAATTAGGATCCAAGGGGAGCGCTGGTGAATTGGACCCATGTGACTGGGAGACGTGAAGCAGCGTCATTTTTCACAGAACACAGATTGAATTCCCACTGAATGTAATGTGATCCTGTTAGTGCTGGCATGCTTTAATTGACATGATGAAATGACAGGTGAAGGACAATCACATCCCATCCTTCACGGGAATAACGATTCCCAGATTCCCAGTCCATTCCGGCGGCACGCGCCGCTCAATGCTGCGGATGGATTTAAAGAGACAGGTCACCCAGAAATCATCATTTACTTGACATTTACCCTCGTGCCATTCACACCTGCATGACTTTCATTATACAGAAAAACACACAAAGAGACGGAATGAGACCGAGAGTGTTTAACATCAGAGGAAAGAAGGGAGTAAAGTAGTCTCTGTCGACTATCACTTGTACCTTCCATTCTGCTCATTATTCTGTTGTTGTAGATATATAACCAGAGATTATGTGATGCATGTTCATTTGAACTGAACTGAATTGTTCACAACAAACAGGATGTTCAATCTAAAATGGGATGACTAGAAGAGAAATGTACTGAACTGCGAATTCAGAGAAATTCAACACAATCATTAAATAGACAAATGTCTCAAATTTTGCAATAAAGCAAACAAATTGCATTAATAAGCTATTTCATGTTGAAGTTAAAATACAGCATTCAAGTAAATATAATGACAAATAATTTCACGGCCCTAACACATGTTAACACATAATAAGATTTTTGTTTTAATTATGTATTTTGTTTTGATGTTTCAACTGAAAAGAGCACAACTCTTTTTTTTTTCGCCAGTCTTGATGTTGAAAATCAAATTCATGTTCAGTAAACATTGTTAAAACCAAATTATTATTTACAAATTATTTACTTTTATAACCCAAGAAACAGCTGATGAGACTCAAAATATACTTTATATACTTTGTCCCCATATTTAAAGGAATTTAAAGGAAAATAATTAATCCAACAAAATAAAGTCTGCATTATTTTAGTAATATTAGAGACAATTGGCACAAACAGCATAAAGGGAAGATCTTAAAGGCACAAACAGAAAAATGTCAGTGAGTCTGAGGCACCAAAAGAAGATACACATCTACAGTAAATGCTCTCAAAACCTCGTTTAGATCCGTTTAGATCAGGGATCCTCAAATCTTGCTCACGAGATCCACTTTCCTGCAGAGTTTATCTCCAGCCCTGATCAAACACACCTGAGCAGGCTAATCAATCACTTCAGGATCTTTACAAAATCACAGGTAGGTGAGTTTGAATTTAAAATTTACGGTAAAAAAACGGCAGCTGCCAGAATTTTACTGTAAAACATACAGCAGCAACATTTTAAAAACAGTTTTAACTTAAATTTACATTTAAATAAGATAAATTCATTGACTTATTAATACTTAATAATTAATACTTAATGCTTAACTTGTTAATATACCAACCTATTAAAGTACTGCAATCTGTTTTGTACGTTTGTAATACACTGATAATAACCACCAAGAGCAGGCGGTGATGAGAAAGTCACATGATGAACCGAAGTCCATAACATATATAGAAGGTGCACATGTCAACTCTAAACACCATACATGAAACTAAAATAAAACAATAAACATTATTTAACAACATTAGATACAACCCTAATGTACAAATCTGAAAAAAGAAAAAAAAAACATTAAATTTGAAATGTTGTGCAGGGAATTCTGGGAATGTCAATTTACGGTTATTAACAGTAAATTATACATTCTTTTTCACTTCCAAAAACAGTATACTACCCTACAATTACATGTAATGTCCAATAATGTTTTTTTTACAGTATATAAAAGAAGAACTTACCATTAACTATTTAACAGGTTTTTACTCTAGCATTTTTACAGTCTTTTACTGTTAAATTCATGGTCATTTTTACAGTGTAATCTCTGCAGGAAAGTGGATCTCGCGAGCCAGATTTGAGGATCCAAACGAAACCAGACTGGACTGGATGATGAGAGCGAAAGACTGACGCGACTCTGAGCCAGACGACGAGACCAGCGCTTCACAGACGGGTCACGGCTCAGGGAAACCGGTCCCGATCCGGACCAGAGCCACAGAAGAGCTGCGTATGAGGCTGTCCTCGCAGACGAGGGCTGGCCAACAGAGGTCTGCAGCTGAGCTGTGATCGCGGTTAGATACACGACGGATCAGACGGGTTTGAAGCACGACGGCGCGTCTGAATCCAGGCAAATTAAGAGCCGTCTGTGTTTGTCACCCATATGGCACTGTGGCAGACGCAAGCAAACACAAGCTGATTCTGTTTACTAGCAAACAACAACACAGAAATCAATTCTACATACAGTCGGGGCAGACATTAACTTTCCTTAATGGAGCACTGCATTGATTTCCAGGGGCTGTTTATTTATTTATTTTTACCTTTGTAAGGGCAATTGTTATAATGACATTATCAAATGTATCCAAGGTTTTTTTTTTTTTTTTTTTTTTGTCTAATACTTGCAATTAACATCTTCTTCATTCAGTCACAACACTAGTCTGTTATCAATCTGTTTAGCATTTCTGAACAAAAGCCATCTTTACATCTTTTTTTAGGTAAAGCAGGTTGGGAAATATATAAATGCAATTTAAAATCACTATTTTTTTTTTTTATTATGCATTTGTATAACTTATTTGATTCATACAACATTAAGAAAAGTATGATTTTTTAAATATATATATATCTTTATGAAAATATCCCGTGTGTTGTGCATGAAAACATACTTTGGATAATTCAAACTGAGAAATGAAATATACATTTTCAGCATGTATTAAATTATTAATTTTTTGGAGTTTCATACTATTTTAGTTCTACATCCTAGAATTCACATTTGAATTCCAATCCTGCATCTTGTTTACAACCTCACACTTTTCGAGAAAAGAGCCCACAAGTCAGTAAATTCAGTTCTAAACAAAGCACAACTCTTTTTGATGTTGAAAACAAAATATACTGTATGTTCATGTTAAACACATTAATGCATTTACTCTTTAAATACACACTGCAAAGTTGGAACAGAAGCTGCATTTATGTTTATTTACACATCCCGCTCATGTACATATATTTACACAAATACTGCATAATGTAAATGGCCTCATGACCAAATCATCAATGATGATTATTCCTCTTGATACTGTTCTAATGATTAAAGTCAATTACTGTGAATGTTTTGTGATCAGTCTGGCTACAGACTAAACAAGTGAAGAACCGTTCATGAATTTGTTTACTGCTTCTTTTGGATTAGAAAATCAAGGCTTCACATTAGTCATGTCAGTAGCATGAAATCAAAACAGTTATTCAGACTGGGAATAAATGGCATAAAGAAACACTGAAGTCTATTGTGAGTTATGCATAAAAATACCGGTAATAATCACAGAAGCTGCTAAATCAGTCTCTGACTTACATCTTTTATGACGAGAGAACTGGCAAATGCAGATTAATTTTTTGCCCCAAGCTCATGTTAATTTCTGACCATGGCACCAGCATGTGAAACAGAAATATGAAATGATCCAAAACAAGCCATTTATTCCATGCAAACTCCCTTGAACGCAGAGCTCATAACGTGAGGCTTATTCATCATGTGCTTTATTTGACCTTGACGTCGTCAGACGGCTGTTCATCTGTAAACGCTACACACGCCTGTGAGGCCGCGAGCATCGCTCATTGCAATTACACGAGCGCAGACGTGAAGAGCAACACGCAGACATTTACATGATGGATCAACCCGGTCCGGACGGAGAGCGATGGAAGCCATTACCCACAATCCCCTCGCACCTCGTCTGCTACATAACGCTGCTGAAACGCTCACTCGCAGTCAGTCTGTCCTCTCCACGCTTCATCATACCGCGGTAAATCCTGCTGGAGTCTGTCTGTTACTGTGGTATGACCGCATTGTGTTCCTGACCTTGAGAAGTGACCAGTGTCTTTACCACATCACAACAAAAGCAGAATTACCGTATGGCTAGGTGCGATTTAATAAATAAATATCTGCATGTGCTTCAGAGTGAAGCGCGGCACTGTGTTCATTCACATGCCAGCAGCTGGTGATGACAGTGTTTTCAGTGTCTCAGTTTAAAGCAAGAGATCCACATGAACTCCATCGGCATCTGTGACGAGTTTGAGACAACTCAACGGTCATTATAGAAGTGCGAAAAGTGCATAATGAAATCAATGAACTATCGATCAGACGACAGAAGACGTGCAGGAGATTAAGTGTGTTAGTTTTAAACACTTAGAGGCCTTAGAAATGAATGATTAAATATGATACAGCAGCTTTACATGGTTATATAGCTCTCCTTTAATACTGTGCAGAAAAATATGACAGTGCTAGTTGTTTTATAGTTTAATATTTGATCAGACAGCGCTGTGTTCATGCATCTCTCCTGCTGATTCCTGCTGTTTCCAGACTAAGCTTCACTGAAAATAATGGTGTGTCTCGGGGTAATCTTTTATTTTGCTGCTGCGAGGCCATGTGCGTCTGCGGCGTTCTCAATCCAGGGTTTCAGAGGGAAATGCGAGCTGACGATGAGGTAATAAGATGTTAGCAGCCGCACTTTCACCTCCATCACGGTGTAACCTTCAGCGCGGTGATTCAGAGCCAGTCTCTACGCAGACACCAGAGAGAAACACGTCCGGGTCAGACCTCACCTCAAAACACACAGCAATCACAACTTTATAGTGTTCTTGAGGAAAGAGATGTTTGTTTTCTTCCATGGTTTGGATGTGACAGTGTTTCAGTGTCATTAACAGCAGCTGATCTCATCACTCTCTGAGGTGATTCTCTTTACTGTGATACTGTCAGTTTTCATTTTTGACAATGATATTGGCATAAAATAAAAGGCAAAACAACAGTTAGTTCCTCGATACACATATTTAGTTAAAAAGTATTTTTAAATTATTAATAAATACTACTAATTTGTTTTTGTTTTTTTGGATAAACAGTAATGAGGATGCATTATTGTCATGCAAAAAAAAAAAGATATTAGTAACTTCAAACTTTTTTGAAGTTTAAAAAAAATCATGTTTAATTCAAATTGTTACTAGCTTTTTTTTGTTTGTTTGTTTTGCAATTTTTTCTACCTTAATGCACAATTTTAATTTTTTGAATTACAGTAATGAGAATGCCTTGTTGTCTTGAAGAAATAGTATCACAGTGCAAAAAAAAATATTACACCAGAACATTGGCTTCATTTGCTTTAAGAAAAATATGAGAAAATGAAACTTTTGCATCTCATTAAGTCCTTAAGAATCTTTAAAAAATGACTTTTTGAAGATTATTAGAGTATGTTTTATTTGCTTTGGATAAAAGCGTCTGCTTAATGATTAAATGTAAATGTTTTACCATTTCAGTCTGTGTCCTGTTTAGTTCAATGTGTCACTTGCTGTTTCTTTGCAATTATTTGCTAAATTTACTAGTAATTTCTGAGTGAGACCACTGCTGTCCAACTGCGTCTCGTCACACAGATAACGATCAGATGGACTCAGACACGTCTTCAGAGAGCTGAAGCAGTGAGAGAGGATGAAAGCAGGTGTGTGGCGAACAGAAGCGGCTCAGGGTGATGGAGACACGCTCAAATGGCCTTGGCCCTTTCCATCCTCAGCGCTTCCAAAAGCAGTTAGAGGAGTGTCAGAGAGACGGGCTGTTTGGCAGACGAGGCTTTGGCAGCGCCTCTGGTATTTGGGACAGGGTTGGACGCTGGGAAAGTCAGTCCTCTTGGCACGGCGAGGCAGGAGCCACGGGCTTTGGACTCGGGACAGAACACCTACGGTTCCAGATCACACGCGTGACCTTGAGACGAGACCTGGCATCATCTCTGCTCCATTCATCTCCTCGTCGTCTTCGGTGTATGTTTAGTGACCATCATTCAGCCCGTGTTCGAGACGATCTGTGCACTCCATAACAAACCTGTGATTGTGTTCAATCTACAGACAGTTTATGAATTACAAACCATCTCTGTTCTCAAATGCCTTGAAATATGTGTTTATACACTACTAGTCAAAAGATTGGAATCATTAACATCCTTAAAATGCTATAGAATTTAAAGTGCTCCTGTAGCTCAAGTGGTAGAGCATTGCGTTACGAAGCGCAAGGTTGGGGGTTCGATTCCCTGGGAACACATGATAGGTAAAAATTAATAGCCTGAATGCACTGTAAGTCCCTTTGGACAAAAGCGTCTGCTAAATGCATAAATTTAAAAAATGTCTCTTCTGCTCCCCAAGGCTGCATTTATTTGATTAAAAAATGCAGTACAAATTTTGTGATATATTTTTACAGTTTAAAATATATGTTTTCTATGCGAATATCTGTTAATAATCCGAAATGTTTCTTGAGCAGCAAATCATCATATTATTATGATTTCTGAAGATCATGTGACACTGAAGACTGCTGTTGTGCCTCTTCATGTCCGGCTGCACTTAACGGAGATAGATTATGGTTTAACAGAGATTCACACAGAAAACAGCTGTTTTACATTAGAATAATATTTCACATTTTTGACTGCATTTTTGATCAAATAAATGCAGCTGAGATAAGCAGAAGATGAAAAGAAGTAAAAAATCGTATTTATTCGAGTGGTTTGAGCAGTAGTAGTGTACACACACATCTTCACCGCTCCGCTGGATATCTAGGAAGCGCTGTTTAAACAGCTGAGTCCTGGTCTCTGAGTGAAGCGGTGACTGACCTCGACTGGACTGGAGTCTGTCAGAGGAGCTGATGAACAGAACAGGCTCATTAGTGAAACGCAGCGCTCCGCCGGATGATTGCTAAGGCTCCTGGACAGCTTCATTTGGCTGAGTTTCATGAACCGCCAGGACCTGAGGGAAAGCAGGGGCCTTTCAGTCACAGTTTTGGCAGTGCTTCCATCTCTCTGAGAGCCACTAGTTACCTAGAGGGCCATTTTGGAGGATTTTCAGCACCTCTGAAACACAGAAGTCACATTACGTTTGGAGAGCCTCTCCAGCACTTTCACCACAAAAGAACCTCAGCGTTTGATTCACACCAGATAGATCACATTTATGTGATTCACAGTTAATCCGCATGTCATCCGTTCAGCCTGTTATTGTACTGTACTGAATTCAGATCCCCTTCTGACTCGTTTTCTCAATGCGACGATACGCACAGACCTGCAGATGCTGACTCCACACTTCACCCAAAATAACTCCTGCTTTAGCAGAGGAAAGTATTTATAGCACAAACTGAACCCAGAACAGCTCTGACACATCGCCAACAATAAGAACAGCAACATGACCAAATACTATACCACAATGGGACTCATTTCAGATCGCACGAACAGTTACAAAGTTATTTTTGTTGGAAATTATACCTAAAAATATACTGCAGCTTTGTCTATTTTGGCTAAACCATTGAATTAAAGGGATAGTTCACCCAAAAATGTTCAATTCTTATGTTGTTTGAACATAAGATATTTTAAGAAATGTCAGTGTTTTTTGTCCATACATTGAAAGTCAATGGGGTCCAAAACTATCTGATTCCCAATGTTCTTTAATACAGGTTTTAATGGCATGAGGAATGTAAATGATTACAGAATGCAGATTTTTGGGTGAACTATTCCTTTAAAACACAAAAGAATCATTTCAGATCACAAAAAGTTATTTTTGTTGGATATTATACCTAAAAATATACTGCAGCAATGTCTATTTCGGCTAAACCAGTGAATTAAAGGGATAGTTCACTCAAAAAACATCATTCTGTTATTGTTTCTCACCCTCATCGTTCAACATCAAACAAAAGATATTTCGAGAAACATATGTGTTTTTTGTCCTTACAATAAAAGTCAATGGGGTCCAAAATGATCTGGTTCCCAATTTTCTTCAAAGCATCTTCTCTTCTGATCCACAGAAGAAAGCCATGCAGGTTTTAATGGCAGGCTGATTTTTAGGTAAACTATCCCTTTAATTTACAATAGGAGTCATTTTAGATCATACTACTAGATCATGTTTTCTTAGAAATTGACCCAAAAATATAAGACAGCAATGGTTTTTTTTATTTTATTTATTTTTTTGGCTAAGCGGTAAATTAAAGGGATAGTTTGGATGACAGAATGATAATTTTTGGATGAAATATCCCTTTAAGTACCTCTCCTTTGATTATTTTTGCTTTATACTTGATGGACACAAAGCAAAACATCAGATTTTGCTTTATTAGAAGAATTAGTGTAAAAACAGATTCACATTAGCTTCAACTCAACTTTGTTGTCATTCTTCCACATGCACAGTATACAGAAGAGTGAAGTGTTGTTTCAAGGTGCAAACTAATTTGTTCACGACAACAGGAATTAAACATAAGAGCACATTAAACATAACAGGGGCAGAAGTGTTGAATGAGGCAGGAATGTAAGACACGTTAGAAGAGTAAGAATAAAAGTGCTAGTACACAATTGAGGAGACTTAATAATGTGCATTTGCACAGAGTGTCCTAAAACTAACTTTGAAGTGTCCTTCAAAACTAAAGACTCAGAACAGTCCAATTAATATTGGAGAACAGACTCTATAATAATGCAAACCATCAATGAAAAGGAAGCCAAAATAAAAATATCAATATCAAGACCCATTTCTACCAGGTAGCACCAGGCTGAGCCAAACTAGATCATCAGCAACAAACATGTGTAGTATATATTCATCTACAAGCGCTCAGTGCAAATAAATGCTCCCGGAGCGTGTGGGATAATTCAGGTCAATGAGCTTGAGTGGACGTGACTCAGGGAACCAATGCTTCATGCAATTACTGCAGGTTAAAGCAGAGGCGAGGCTCTACCTGCTGGGATGAATGACTCTCTAATCATTTGTGCGGGAAGCTGGATAATAGTGAACCCTAATGGCGGCGCTCCGACGTGGATCTGGAGAGAGTGTTCGGCGTGATACGCTTCAGCTGCTCAACGCTGCACTTGTATTCCGGAGGCGACTGGCCATGAGCCCAGCAGCTAATGCATCTGTATCGCCCACCGCTTCTCTCCTTTCCCATCATGCCCTGCGGCCGACATGCGGCGCAATCCATCAAGTATTCATCAGAAAATAGCAAGTCCAATAATCCTGGTCTCAGTGTGTGAAGTTCCTCTGGGAGCTTCTCAAACGCCTGCTATTTTAATCATCGAATGCCTAACTGATTTATTCTTTGTCTTCTTTCAGGTACAGTACGCAGCAGTACTAGTGATCTGAGCTAAACTAGTCCTGCAGCGTTTGTGATTCAGACCATAATAATTCCTCAAACACTGGGAGGCACAAAACCAATTTCTGATTCCTGATTATTTCAAGGACTTAAAATATTCAGTGATCTAAAGGGAGTTAAGGGAATAAAGAA
>NC_056601.1:37733837-37766337 GCF_018340385.1 Cyprinus carpio | reverse complement strand
CGACATCCGTGTGCTTCATCCCGGGCTTTGTGTTTGGAAACGGCGCTCTCTTAAAGCAGGATTTATCATCCTAGCCTTTGGAAAACGTATGGGCTTGATCCCGAATCACGGAGCGGTGACCCCAAAGCTCATATCCAGGGCTTAAAGCCGCTGTGTTTGAGAGGCCATTCCACCCATAAATCCCACCGGCTCAGGCCTGATTCATTAAGGTATTGTTGAGGTTAAAGACTCTGAAATGAATTTTCTGAGAGCGGCGGGAAATAAAGGCCAGAAGAATTGGAAGTGAGCTCCGAGCGTAACGGCCTGACAGCACCGGATGACAAATAAAGCTGACTGCGTTTCCAACAAGCCACTGAATTAACCCAAACCAGAGCCGCCCTCGCTCCTTCACACACTCACCAGGGTGATGATGAAGATGATGATGATGATGGATTCACGTTCCTCCTCCTGCAGGCGAGTCATTATTCCTGCAGAATGACGTTACGCTCCACATTCAGGATTACTTTACATGAAACACAATCATATCTGAAAGCGAGACGAGCTTTGGACTAGCAGGGTGGTTTCATTCGGGTACTGTACTGAATGACAGTTATTGATAAGCACAGTTAAAAGAAATAAATCGAATGAGAGCAGAACTATGATTTTAGCATTGATAAGTGTTGATTTGAACTGAATGATGGCGCTGTCATCTTCTATAGAGCTGCTTTACAGCTGAAATGATGCTGTAATTTTCCTGCTTATTACAGTAAAGCTGCTTTGCAACAATCTGTATTGTATAAAGTGCTCTAGACATGAACCTGAGATTTGATTTGATCTGTTTATAAGCATGCGTATTCGTATTTTTGACCGCTGTTTCCTCAAGAGTCTCAAAGCAAGTAGAGCAGATTGTGGTTTGTTTTAATAAAAGAGATGGTTGTGCTCTCCGTGTCAGAAACGATCTGAAGGACTGGCCATCAAACTCAGCGATGCGTTACATGTAAATGGTTTCCTGGATGAAAATGCACAAATCAATCATTCTGCGTTCCACAGCGAGGATCGCTCTGGTTGGAGGAGATGAAGTGAAGCACGTTTGAGTTCCTGCATTCCCTGGGAATCGAACCCGCAGCATCAGCGCCAGGAAACCAGTGAACTCATACAAGTGCATGTGCAAACATATGTGCTAATATACATCCTGCCAAAATTAAAGATTGATGGTTTGACATTTCAAAATGAAGAAGTCATTAATATTATTATTGTAATTTTAAGCTCTCTCTCTCTCTCTCTCTCTCTCTCTCTCTCTCTCTCTCTCTCTCTCTATATATATATATACTGTATAATCGTTATTTTAATTGTACTTAAGTATTTATTACAAGAGTGTGTGTGTGTGTGTGTGTATATATATATATATATATATATCATTATTATTATTATTTTTTTTTTTTTTAATTTATGTTGAATTATTGATATAGTATATTTTTTATTAATAGTCTATTTTTTTATTTACAACTTCTCCTAAATTTATTTTTTTACAGTGAATTTTTAAAAAATAGCAATTTTGTTTAATATTTGTATTTAATAAATAATAATACAAATAATATTATTATTATTATTTTACAGTCATATTGACATAATCACAAAATTTTGGGCCACATTATGCAGCTCGACTAACAATCACAGTCGTAATTTTTATCAGAAAAATAGCAATTAGATCATTTTCCCAAATCGTGCCGTTCTATTACAATAACAACTGTCTTACAATAAAAAAAGTCTTTGTCATGTGACTCCTAGAACTGCAGTGAATTTCCTAACTTTGTGCTGTGTGATTCTACAGACTTTAAATGCAGGAGAAGCAGCAGCCAAATATCAATAAGCCTAAACAAACACATCAGGCTCCTGCAGACCTTCAGCTCAAGCTGCCCGCTGCTCAGGCTTTACTCAAACCTCCCACAAACTCTATTCTGTCCTCCAATTCCCAGTAAATGGAGGGAACACAGGAGAGACGTGGGCTGCGGGTAGTGCGCGCTTTGTTTCACCGCGCTGCAGATGGTCGTTCTGGCATCAGAGAGACGGAGCTGAAGACCAGATCCATCCAAATCCTGCGTGTGTGTGTGTGTGTGAGAGAGAGAGAGAGAGAGAGTCGGTGAAGACGCTGTGAGAAGCTCCTGCATCCGTTTGCGGTCGAGTGCATCTCAGCAGCCAAAGCAAACACACAGCGCTGCCATCAGCATGCGGCCCCATGTGCATGAGTTATTAAAGGCCAGACTCCATCAGGGGCCCGACACGCACGGGACCAGCGTCTCCATGCCACCTGACTCCTCTGTATTAGATTGCATGGCAGGAGGCGCAGTGAATGGAGGAGGACGGATCGCCACATGAAATAAAAGATGGGAGCAGATGTCTGTTCCCGCCTGATCCATCTCTCTCTGTCTGTCTGTCTTGCAGGGTTTCAGCACGCCTCCCTTGTGGTATTATATCAGTGAAAACTGTTATATCAGTGCAAAAACTAATTTACCAATGCAAAAAACAAAAACAAACAAACAAGAAACTATTATCAATGCAAAACAGAGTTATAATCAATGCAAAATACTATTGTGAACACGAAAACCTTATCAAAATGTATTGAAAAACTATTTTCAATGCAAAAAATACAATTATATCAAAGCAAAAAACAAAAAACAAAATCATAATGCAAAAAAGAACAATTATACCACTGCAAAAACCTATCAGTGAAAAAAACAACTATATCTGCAAAAATGAATCAATTGAAAAAAATATTTTCAATGCAGAAAACAATTTTACTATTGTATGATTTTCAATGCAAAACTACAATTATATCAAAGCAAAAAAAAAATCACAATGAGAAAAAAATAACAATTATACCAATGCAAAAACATATCAATTAAAAAAAACAACTATATCTGCAAAAATGAATCAATTGAAAAAAAAATTCAATGCAAAAAAAATTACCATTGCAAAAAATGTATAAATGCAAAAAAATTCAAACTATTCTCAATGCAATACACAATTGCAAAAAAAAAAACTATTAGCAATGTAAAAAACAAAATCTAGTATATTAATGCAAAAAAAGTATAAATGCAAAAACTATTTTTAACACAATACACAATTATATCAATACAACAAACTATTAGCAATGTTAAAAAAAAAAACTAGAATATAATTGTAAAAAAAATGTATATTTTCAATATAAAAAAAGTGATTCTGAATGTTTACTTTAGGTTTTTTGAGCATACATTGTGCACTGTATTATCTGTAGTTTTGTCAGGACCAAGATCATCAAAGATGACTGACAGTAGCATACAATTTGGACTGGCACTATGGTTCTGTTCTGGGCAAGAACTCCCCAGGGGGAACAGAACCAACATATCTGTATTGCAGATATTGTTAAAGTTCAATAATTTAATGTACACATTTTAGAATTCGTCTGATTCAAAGGAGAACCAGAAGGCTGAATCCTGACTGACAAAGGAGGAGCTGGGGATGGAGGAGGGGAGCAATGCGAGAACTGCTGATAATAATTATATATGACTGCTTAGATAGGTGTCGTATTCCTAGAGAGAGTCAGCTGATGTGAGCTTGAATAACGTGACCTGCCAGAACTAACACTTACGCTTGATTTAGTTAGTATAATAACAGAACAGACAAGTATTTTGGACTGAAAGCTTCTGAAAGGACACACAACTGAATTGATTTATAACTTCATTAGACTGAGAGTGAAACACTTGAGCCCTCATCAGATACTGCATTCATCTGTTAATTACTTCAGCACTCCATCCTATCCCGACAGCAAAATAAGCTTCATCTGCCGTAACGTTAACCGCGGCCCATATGCTCGCTGCTCTTTCATCTGTAACCCGCCCGGCTTTGTCCTTCTGTCGCGGTGTTAAAACAGAGGGGCTCCTGGGAATCAGCGCTCACAGTGTGGCCTCTTTATGTGGCGACACGAGCGTGGCTCAGTAATGACCCCGTGCCGAGAGCGAAAGAGACGCCCGCCGAGCTCCAGCACAGCTCTCTGTGTTTGCAGAGCACTCAGGCCAATTAGATTTACCGTAGTAGCATTAACTGCACCATGGTATTGTGTCAGAAAGGTGGGGATTTGTGTCGAATTTTGTTGTATTATTAATGTAGACATGTATAGAAGGAGGAGTAATGGAATATAATTACAGTGTTTTTGTGATTAAGCTTTTATGGTGTTTATGCATTTATACTTAATGTATTTATTCTACTGTTTTCCATACAAATACCTAAAAACCATATTACATTTTTACCATGGTTTTGGTAGTTGCACGGCCAGTGAGATCTCTGCTCTCCAGCAGCGCTGATTAAAGAGGAGGACGCAGCGACGCTCCATTAGTGTAACTCACATTCAACACATCACCAGCTGAATGCAAATGGGGCCCAGACGCCCTTGTAGAAGCAAAGACACACAGTGCATCCTCACGGTGATGGTTCAACGGCCTGTTTGGGAGAAAAAAACTGCATCTCGACAGTTGTAGCATTTTGGCGTGAGCTGAACGCTAATAAATACTGTGAAACCACAGCACTGGCGTGTTCTTGTATTATAAACAGCCTCAAAGCATCACTTCGGGGCTGAAAATTGCATGAGAAGGTGGGCCACAAATTACTTTGCATGCATTTCACTCCAATTCCAGCCAGCATTCTGCCTGCTTTAGTGATTCTTCACTTGATGTTAAACTTTTCAACAGGCGGCAAGAGAGACGGTTATTCCTGAATTTGACAGTATTAATTTCTCGCTGTGGTAAAATTAACCTGCTGCACCTCATCGTATCTTCATCAGGCCGGTGACATTAGTGAAGCGAGAGGACAAGACTGCTGCTCAACGCTTTCATGATGGATAGAAGACCGGAATATCCTGCTGATAATTTCTCGCTGGGATTTAAGAACGGATTATTCTGCTTATGGAAGTTTCGATATTATCCATTACATACTGTACATAGATCAGATGTTCATCAAAGATGCTCAGGATCTGGAGTGCTTACTTTGATCTTTAGCGAAAACAAGACGACAATAAAACAAAGACAAACTCACTGGTATTAAACATTGAAAGAGGATGCTTTTGAATGGGAGCTTATTTCTGCCACATGCTTTGGTAATTCATAGTTATGAGATGAAACATTTTAATTATTAATTAAAATGTCATAATTATGACATACTAAGTCGTAACTATGAGATAAAAGTCAAAATGATGACAAAAAGTTGAAATTGAGAAACTAAGTCACATTTATGAGATAATTCTGAATTCTCAGTCTCATAACTGTCATAATGTTTGACTTTATATCTCATAGTTTACTTTTTGTCATAATTCTGATTTATCTCAAAATGATGACTTTGTCATAATTTAGATTCTTTAATCTCTAGTTGATTTTTTTGTCATAATTTAAATGTTTTATACCATAATTATGACTTTATCATTATTTCAACTTTTAAAGTCATAATTTCAATTTAATATCTCATAACTGATATTTTGACTTTATCTCATAATTATGACTTAGTAATTCATAATTGTGGCTTTTATCTCATAATTATGACTTTATGAATCAGTTCTGACTTTTTATCTCATACTTGCCTTTTTATTTCATAATTTTGATTTAGTGTGTCTTATGATACTTTTTTATCTCATCCTTGACTGTTTATGCTATAATTTTGACTTCATCACACAACTGTCTTTTTATGTCATAATTTCAATTTAGTATGTCATAGTTCAACATTTTATCTCATAATTATGACTTTTTATGTCGCAATTTTGACTTAGTATGTCACAAAGCTGAATTGTAGCATCTGTTATCCAACTAAACGAAAAGGAGTTTTTATTTCCATAAAAAAGCTAAATGCTGGTGGGTGGGTGAGTAACACGATGACCAGAGCAAGCCTGATAGCTCTGCAGGAGAAAATTTTAATGACAAAATGTTATTTGGCTGAATTCGTCCATTAATGCAGATGAGATGAACAAAAGCCTTGAGAAACACAGAGAGAAACACACACGGCAGCAGGTCAGAAGCGACACACACACACACACACACACACACACACCACTCTCATAAAGCCACTTCACAGTCAGTCACACTCATGACAATTAAAGCACACACACACACACTTGAGAACAGCTGATGGCGGGCCAAGTGTGGACAGATGGGTCCAATTGTGATGGAAATGAAGAGTGACCCTTTGAACACGCGGCTCTTTTGAGGACGAGATGTCATCAGCTCGTCTTTTATTTCAGCAGCGGTTTGTTTTTCATCCTCTCATCTCGCACAGATCTGGTCAGAGTGATACAGCTCATGCAGAATCTTAATCTGTCATCAGATAGCAGCAGATTATGTTGTAGAATGAGCACTGAGTGTGTCGAGTCACGGATACGATAAACGCTGGATTCCTACGCTACACAATACTGTCACTACACATTTGGTTTCGCATCTAAAATCCAGCAGGGCCATCTGAATGCGAGATTTATGTTCTTCATTGGCTTTTTTAATCCAGTCCAGAGCTCTGGGGAACGTTCAGTGTTTATTATTCATCCGCTTGAATCATAACCAGAAAGAACAGTTTTTTAAAGCAAGGCTAGAATTCATTGCTGTTCAAGCTCAGCTCCTCTAGAGCTTGTGCTGTAATCACTGACTGTGATTTGAGGGAAGATTCAGATCCTTCTGAGGTTTGAATCATGCTGCAAACACCAACATCATGGGTTTGATTCCCAGCGAATGCACAAACTTCTCACATCTGACAGAAGCTTTAATCCAAAGCAACTTATATTGCATTGAAAGCATACATTTACTGCAAAGAAATTAACTCGTGTCTTTTGAATACATCCACAGTTTGAAATTAAATGCATTATGTGTACAATAAAAACATTTACATATAACCACTGAAGTGTGAAATTGAAAGCAACAACATTTTTACATTAATCATAGAGTTTTGAAATCACACAAGTACAGCCATGATCATGAACATTAATTAGTTTAGCACTGAAAGGGAGGTATTTAGGATTGTTTCCAATACAGAAACTTTATAATATACGTTTACTTTTTTGTGTTTGGGGAGGTATTTTGGTTTGTTTGATTTACAGAGAATTTGTGTGGAACCAGTGACCTGGGTGTTGCAAAACACATTACTACTCTGCAGGAATACATGTGTGCTGGTTACAATACAAAATACATAAACGCTAGAAACACTTAGAAGATATCTGACATCAGCAAGAGTCAAACACAATAACAGAGACAAGTGATTTTATACCACAGTTACACTTTATATCACATTATATTTACTAAAAAAAGAAAAGAAAAAAAAACTTTATACATGAAATAACCATGTGTTAATGTAAATTTTTGCATTTATTTTATTTGTATTTATATATAGCTTTTGGTGAAAGTCCCCCTTCTGTCCCCCCATTCATTCATTCATCTTTAATAATTAAAATGACATTTTTGTTTTGAAAATATTGTTTTCATGCCCTGAAATGGCTTGAATGTAACACTACATCCACACCTCATTTAGTATATGTGGATTCATGAATATGCAAATGAGCCCCGCCTCCAGCTCAGAATACCTGCTGCTTTCTTTCACTCGGGTGACTGAAGTATAAACGCTACACAACAACGCTGGATTAATTCAGCCGTATATGTTTGCTCTCATGTACAAACTGCTCAGCGATGCTGCTGACTCATGAATTTGCACATGCTTTGTATTTAAGAATATTAGAAAACATCAGAAAAACAACGTTAAAAGCTTGATTTTCACCACAGGGCATTTTTAATATTCTATGGAGCATCTGAATATGGCAGAATGAGCTGTAGAGGTTTACGTGTATATGTAATGTGTTATGATTCTCATAAACTAAAGGAACATAATTATTGAACAACAGTGACCTTCCTAACAGCCTTTTATTGATTTATTATCATCATGAAGCAAACATTCATCTCTATTAATATAAACTCAATTTCTTGTTTCTAAGCTGCAAATATAAATGAATTAACAATCATGATCATGGTTGAAAACTCTATGAATGTTTTTCAAAAACAAAAGAAAACCAAAGCAATCTAATTACTGATATTCGCTAATTCATGATTTATATATTAAATAACCACGTTAATGTTTATTTTAGTTTATTTATAATCAGAGTTTTCTTAAAATTCAACAGAGCATCTGGATACAGACAAATGAGCTGTAGAGGTCGACACATATTTATGATCATTCTCGTAAACCATATGGAACATAATTAGAGAAAAACGCTGACCTTCCAACGCATTCATTCATCTCTATTAATATAAACTCATTCTCTTGTTCATAATGTGCCTTTCTAAGTTACAAAGAGTCTTTCATATCAATGCTTTTTCAATGCCAAACTAATTAATAGCTGGACTTGTGTGATTATTAATACTCTTCTTGATAAATAAAGCAAACCCTCGCTGCTTTCAATCTTACACTCCAGTGGCTGAGCATGAATGTGTTTTTATTGTGAAAACAGACTCGTTGCATGTGCAAGTAGGTTATTCTTGACTGAAGATTCATTCCTTTGCATTGAAGTGTGCAGATGTGTGGAAATACATTTCTTTACAGACTTATCATCAAACTCCAGCATGGGACTAAATTAATAATTATTACAGTCACGTGTCATGATTATTAAACGCTCCGGCTCTTTTATTTACTACTTTCACTTCATGACAGAGAACGACGGGTGGTTTGTGTTTCTTGACAAAACACACATCATCTTAAATATGATCTAAAAGAAAACGAGTGAAAGAAGCAAGTGTTCAGTGTGTGTGTGTGTGTGTGTGTGTGTGTGTGTGCTATGGATTCCCGTCTGTGTTTGTATGGAAGCAGTCATCCATCTGTTTGTCTGATGTGTGAATAACCGCTCTGAGATCGGCCGTCCTTCACGCAGCAGAGCAGACGTGAATCAGACACAGATCTGCTTTGGTCACACTCACACCGATGCACAGAAACTCAAATAAACACAGAAACGCTTGGAAACAGGTTGATGCTTCTCTCTGAGATTTACAGAATCTCTCGGTTCAGCTGAAGACATACAAACACAGACATGATGATCTGATCCATTACTGGCTCAATACTAACCATCATCAGCATTAAGTACACGACATAAATCACAAAAAAAATCAGTTTTATGAGTGCACCGTAATTCAAATCTTTAGGATCCACACGACTTTACATTTTAAATGCATCAGTACATCCAAACTGTATGTTTCAGCATCTATAAAAAAAAAAAAGACACACAGGCAAACGTCTCGTTCAGCACATGTACAGATCGAGATATGAAAGTACAACATCCGGAATAATAGAAGTGTGCTGTAGTAGAAAGATGAAATGAAAGTGAATCTGAGGCTCATGGGGGACTGATGTGTGTGTGTGAGTGTAAAGGGCCGACGCTCTCTGTAAGATCACATTAATTCACTAATTAAGGCTTTAATTAAGAAGGCTTTTTCCTCCAGCTTTCAGAGAAATGTATTTTCTCCAGCAGCCGACTTAAAGTAGGACAAAACGCTCTTTAACCACCGGCAAACATTAATCACAGCGGAGACGCCCGTCTTTACATGTGATGAGTTATTCATCGAGTCGCTCGAGCAAAACACACTCCATCTGACACAAAACAGCAGAGAAACACACACACACATGCTCAAGAGTATTACAACAGAATATCCGAATCTCAAGAGTCACCTCGAGAGATTCCTAATCACAGTTTGAAGGCTGTTTCAATCGCTCACTCAAATGACCAGGATGTCCCTCGTGTTGCTCAAAACTGCTGGACCTTCTTCTGTGGAGACAAAGACGAAGATGTCTTAAATAATGCTGAGGACTAAACAACACTGCATGGACAAAAACCACTTAAAACATCTTGTTTTGTGTTTGACTGATATCAGCGTTTACTGGAAAAACAATGCCTCTGTTACTGCATCAACCTAAAAATGGCTTAATATCATTAAATTAGCTATATTTCTAATCGAACATCCATGTCCAAACATGATCATAAACAAACACACTCTTGCTGGTGTGAGACTGTATATGTTCCACATTAAACATACTTCAATACTTCACACATATCTGTTTTACAAAGAGCTAGATTCATGATCAGAACCATAAAACACAACCTAATCAGAGAGAGTAAACGCTAATTACATTAATCTGATGTTTTCTATAAATATAAGGTTGGAAACATTGGAAATCTACTCATTCTGTTACATATTTCGTCAGGGGAAAAGACTACAGAGGTTTACAGAAGCACAGAGCAATGTGAAAATAGTGCATTCACACTCAAACTCAAGCATCACTCATGTTTAAATCACTATCAGCACACGAGAGAATCCAGGACTGCACACACAGAACCAGAGCGTGTGAGGGTCTGCGGTGCATCACTGACCCTGGAGCAGCGTTTAACCCTCACATCTGTGCGTTTCTGACGCTCTTACTGAATTAATGAGCACTTACGGAGATTATTGATGCACAAAAGCATTTGGACCGCGCCGAAGAGTCTCCCGTCATGCAGCATCACAGGAGGAAAAGTGTAATTATTAATTCACAGCATGATTTAGCTGTTGAGCTCAAGAGCTCTTGAGATGAGTTATGAAAATGACAAGTGCAGCACGCCATCTCTGACTGACACGAGGACTTTAAACCTCTGATAAACACTGCAATACTGCGGTTACGTTTGTGCTTAAAGCCGGAGTCTCACCGAGCCGTCAACACTGAATGGAGAGAAACCAACAACTCTGGAACGCTATTAAGCATATTAGATCAAGTCTCACAATGCAAATAAACTTCTCAGTTATCTGTCAGATTAATTTCAGTGCTCAGTGATGGGATGATTGACAGCTGTCCGTCATCTACTGCATGTGATTCTGCAGCTGAGCTTCAAACGAGTCTCTAATCAAACAGTGTTTCAGAGATGATTCAAAGACTGACTGAGCTCGAAGGATCAGCTGGAAACATGTTTCTGTTAGTGGATATTATCCTGTGTGTTCGCGTCCCGTTTCACAAACTGTACGCTTGAGTTTCTGGCTGTGGTGAAACACAAACCGTTTGAACATGAGAAGTGCATCATTCACACAGCATCCCTGACACCAGCGCCAATGCTCAGATAACCACTGCCAGAATTAACACTCAAGTATAAAACGGATAGCTCCAGTCCTTGATTCTGATTGGTTGAGCCGCGTTCGAAGCTGTTGTGAATTACTCTATAAACACACGCCCTCTTTGTTTCTGTTGTTTGTTGCTCGGCAACCACTTTGTTGCAACCACAACTGTTTCTGAGGAACTACATTGTTTTGGCGGAAGAATAATGTTTTTATTAATATCATTACATTTTGTTTGCTCTGTTTTATTTTGTGAAACCTTGCTACTGTACTTATATGGAACAAACCGTTTTATAAAAAAGCAATAAGCCCCGTGAAGCTGTGGTTTACGGTGAATTTATAACAGCTAATGGGGTTTTGGGCACTCTGTTCCACGTTGTGCCTAACAACGCCCCTTATCTGTTATAAATTCACTGTCTTGTTGCTTTAATAACCAGCGCTGGCCGACAGGTCCGAGACGTGTTTGTGATTCCAGTCGCCTGCTTCACCTGATTGAAGAGAAATTCACAAACTATCGAGTCCAGACTTCAGAAGTAGCTCAGCGCCGTGTAATACCTGAACACAGATCGATCCACAAACAAAAGCATGGAATTGGAAACAAAGAGAGTTAAAGGGACTGAGCTAAAGCAGCGAGAGCGTGCAGACACCTGCTGCAGAACCGAGCCGATGAGGAGAGAATGTGTCTGATGCATTAAGAATGATTCCTCTGACAAACGCGGAGCGATGCTTCATCGATGAACACACACCTGGAGCTTCAGACTCAGGAGAAGACCAGAAGAGCACCTGTGCATTGCTTCATGGGACATTAAAAGTCAAGACTGGAAATCTAGTACAAAACCATTCTACACAAACACTGATGATGTGGAGAAACACCTGATGGTTCATTAAGACACTCAATGATTTTCCAGAGGACACAACAGATATTTCTCTCTTCCAGAGGGGTTTGATTCAAATTTAAAGTGCGGGATATGCCACCCGTTTGCTGTACGACATTCATTCAGATCCATATGGCGAACTTGACTTCAGCACCTGCTGAGCGCCTGACAGAGACACAGACACATCTGTTTCCAATTGAGATGTTTGCAGAAAATTAACAATCAGTGTAAAAACGCAATGGTGAATTTACAAGAAAACAGCAGGTGTGAGATTCTCTCCAGTCCGCTGTGAGATGAGCTGGATTTCTAGATCAGCATAAATGCATAAGTTTTTGAAATGATCCAAAGTTTGCATGTTTTCCATGATGGTGAAACACATGATTATTCTGAGGAACCAGACTCAGGCTGTTTTTTTTTTTTGTTTGTTTGTTTTTTTACAGTGGTGAACCATTTTTGGTTCCCGAAATAACCGTTCAGTGCATTTCTTAAAGAACCTTTTTTTTTCTTAGTTTTAATAATCTGAAGAACCTTTTCCAGTACAAAATGAAGCTTCTTTATTGGTATTGATTCTCCACGAAGAACCTCTAACATCTATTAGGCTAAATCTAAAAATAGTCCATAAAGCACTATGCCATTGGAGATCAAATCAGATAATCAAATGAACTAACGAATCTGACAGAAAACAAGATTTGTGATTCAACTTTCAAGCAATGCATCCTTCTTTTAATCTCTATTCGAGGCTTTATTGCTCTGAACACTCTGGAGCTTTGCATTAGATCTCGTGTTGCTGGCACCTGATGCTGCGAATAAAAGCGTCGGATAGATGCGCGTCAAATGCTGAATGAGTAAATGTAAATAAATCTAGCTGTTTATCCTACTATACATATGCAAATCTTTACATGAATGGCAGCAAACAACGAGCTCGTGGTGCACGGCTGTGGAGTACCGTGGTGAAACACTGCTCCTCTGCTGGCGTCACCAGTAAATACAGCAGCTCAATGGAGAGGCGCAGGGGTTCGTGCTGAACCCTCCAGAACGCATCCAGAACATTCCCTCTGCTCTGCTTTACACCTAATGCAGCTTCACAGCAGAATATACGAGCTACATACAACAAACACAATCCTACACCGCGCGTCCCGCAGCAGTGACGCATCGATCAGGACGCGCGTCACGGATCAATAACCGCACCAGTATCACCTGCTGACAGCTACACAAACAGCATCATGGCATCATAATAATGACGAGTTCACCGATGAAAATACCACCTGACGTCATGAAATAGAACTTTACGACATACTACAGCGATGACAGAAACGCAACAAGATGCTCCGATAGAGTGAATACTGCGTGCGTGCGTGCGTGCGTGTGTGTGTGTGTTTGAGTCTCTCCATCAAGCTGCAGCAGCACATTCACATTTACACAACGAGACACTGAGGAAAATCCAACTTAAAACCAGCTGTGGCCAACCAGTAACCAGTAAGCAAGCGTTCCGCAGCGCGCTCGCGTTCAGCCGGGCTCCTGCGAGGAAATCCAACTTATCCATCCATCCATAAAGTGCGTAAAACCAGCCCTTGAGCGTGAGCAAAGAGTAAAGAACGACTCACCTTGCGATTTGGAGACACCGGTGAGAACATGCAGCCCGATGAGGAGTGCGTAAAGTCTGCTGCTCCGGTGAATATCTCCAGTGACGCAGCCCATGATGGTCAAAATCACTGCAAAATCCGCTATTAATCAATCAATCAATCCGCGCGATTGAGGATCCGGCGCTCCCTTGAATGGAAACGATCAGCGCGAGCGTTACCGAGCCGTTAAACAGCGCGATTCTCCATCCTCGATCCCGGTCGTGACGCACGCGGCGGTTCCTCTGACTGACTGACGCGCCGCGCCACTCGCTCTGTGTGCGCGATGAGTTTGACGACGCGACTTCATTGATCTGAAGAGGGAGGAACGAAAACCCGGCACAGAGTCCGCTTGGAACCGGATGCATCTGCCATCTGCGCGCCGCGCACAATAGAGACTCACACCGAGCGCGTGTGTGCGCGGAACAATGGCACGAATCGATTGCGGTTTTACCTCCACATCTCACCAGGTTTCATGATGGCCTCAGCTGAAGAGAGAAAAAAGGAAGAAAAAAAGGATTGGGTTCCTGTTACTTTATTTTATGAAAAGCACCACGTGAAACGATGCGTTAAAGAACAGCTGTATTCAGGCACTGGAAGAGTTTGACTCACGGTGCTCTCTACAACATTCAACAGCATCAAATGCTTTATTGCTTTCAGAAAATGCTTACATAATAAAAACAATACAGACAGAAGTGAATCAGATCGACTGGTGTCCTTCTCTATAATAGAGTAGACAGAGGTTAATGGTTTGTTGCTTTCTGTGGATGCTTTAATAATGAAAGCAATACAACAACTATCTATCTATCTATCTATCTATCTATCTATCTATCTATCTATCTATCTATCTATCTATCTATCTATCTATCCGTCCGTCCGTCTGTCTATCATTAAGAGAATGTTCTGTTTATTTGGGTCTATCAACTGATTTAAGGTCAGAATCTGTTTTTAATTAAATCTGAATATGTATAATTTCAAAAAAAAAAAAAAAAAAGGTACATTAATTGTAAATAGAGATACAGCAGATACAGCGTTATGCACTGTTTGTTCCCATAGCCAAGAACAGTTGGTATTTTGCATCCACGCGTCAGTCATATACTGTGGTAATATACCGTGGTAAAGTAAGCGTGTGTATGTTTACTGCTGACTCTGGATCACTACACTAGTTTATTTATTGAGTTCCTCTCATGTATTGACTAGCTGGATCTCAGTGTCTCCCATGTGCACCCAATTATACCGGTGTGTTTCCAGAGATCCCCGGCCACACACACACACACTCATGTATTGACTAGATGGACACACACACACACACACACACACACACACACACTGGGAAAAGTGGAATCGCTACAATGTAAACAACTAAAGATTTCCTAACGATTTCCATGTGTGTGTGTGTATGAGTGGGTATGTTTTTCCATGTTGAGTTGTTGTTGTCTCATGTGGCAGCAGATGGATGTCTCTCTATTAACCTCACATTCCACCTTCAATGTGTCGAGATATTAATGCACTGAGAACAAACACGAATGATGTCAATTTGTTCCAAAGATTCAACATGATGTTTATCTTCCAGTTCTAATCTTTTACACTTCAAGTCATTTCTTCAACTAAACCATCTATTGTTTTTCATCTTCTCTGTAATGTAATCAGAACAGAGCAGCTCTAGTTCTGTTCTAGAACATTTCCAATTAGTCCAATTACAGGAGAGTAGAGCCACTGGAGACGCTTTTCCACAAACACACGTGAGCTTTCTGCATCATCTCAGCGTGGAAGTGAAGAAATGATATAATAGCGGATGGGGTGGAGTGGGGGAGGGGGGCTGGTAATGAGCTGTTTATCACATCATGAATTAACTCTCCATTCAGCAGTAAACGAGTCTCTTCTGTCTGACTGTAAACACGAGGAACTGAATTAAACATAAGCCGTCGTGTGACTCTGAAGGGCCACAGGTGAACAAACACCATGAGCACAGACAAACCACATCCCCTGACACTCGCCACGCCCGGTGATGTCACTTCCTGCAGGATGATGTCATTGCTACAAAAGACTGATAGATGAAAGTTACATTGAGGATACTGATTATATAACTGATTATCAGTTAAAAAAACATAATTGAATTGGACAAAGTGCAGCATACTGACTCAATTCAATTCAATTTCAGTTCAAGTTTATTTGTATAGCGCTTTTTATGATAGAAATCATTGCAAAGCTACTTTACAGAAAATTAAGTTTCTACAATATTTAGTAGTAGCTTATCAGTGGTGACTGTCAGTTTATGTGCATACGGCAGAAATGTTTCAGAAAAAATCAATAAAAGACGTAAACAAACAGACGCTTGACACTATTAACAGCAATTATGCAATCAAACTTATAGCAAAAATGTGGTAGTTTCTGTATGTTGTCTCTGGGTTAGCATCATCTGAGGTCCTCTGAGGGGTTGGCATCATCTCTTCTCAGGTGTTCTGGATCCAGACTGGAGCTTGTGTAAATCCTAGTTACCACGGGATGTAAATCCTAGTAAAACAGAGAAACAAATAGAGACATAATTAGCGTAGCTGCTGTTCCAGCCAAGTAAAATTAATTAGTTTAACCCAAGCTAAAGAATAAATATGTGCATTTGATCAGATATAACTGCAGTACAAGATTATGAGATGCATTATTTGAATGCTTGGCCAAAGAGGTGTGTTTTTAATCTAGATTTAAACAGAGAGAGTGTGTCTGAACCCCGAACATTATCAGGAAGGCTATTCCAAAAGTAGAGAAATGGTGTTAGTGTTTTTCCCAATTGCAAGGACACTTTTCTCAATATTTGGGTCACTTTTTTGCACAGTTCTTCTAACTCTCCTTCTTGATGGAGGGGGGAAGTAAGGAGAGTGTATGTGTGGTGTGTATGTGCGCAGGTCAAGGGTCGTCTAGCTTCTCGTTCAGTCGCTCTTACTGCGATCTATCAACAGGTGAAGCTGCGATCAATTATCGTCTCTCTGCTGGATTCATCAGGTCACAGTCCTGTACAGAGATCAGGGCAGAAGCTCAGAATCCATAAACAAACCCACACGCCGATCACCACCATATGAAAAATTGATATATGAAACATATGAAATGTTTTCATGACATTGAGTTCTCCAGATGGGTTTTATCTACTGTAAGTGAATCAGTTGAGCCTCTGAAATGAATAACAGAGACAGACGATGAAAACCAATCTGATGGTCTTTTTGCTTTGTTTGGGTCTAAAAAGACACTTAATATGCAGTAATATTAGTGATTTAACTGCACTGACACTGTCAGATGAGAACAAAACTCCATCTGAATTGAGCTAAATAATGACTCTATTATCTTCTTCTGCTTTATAGCAGAATCAAATTTGTTCATAATTCAGATCAGTTATTGAACTGAACTGAATCAACTCGGAACTGAACAATGACTCTATTGTCTTCTGTAGAGCTGAATATGACTCTATTGTCTTCTGTAGAGCTGAATATAGAGTCCAAACGACTCCACATCATCATCATCATCATGGGGTTCTTCTGTCAATGGATTTAATTACTCTTATTATACTCTAATAAGGCTGTGTTCCACTCTCGACTAATCTGATTAATTTCTCACAGGAACTCTCTCAATTAGATTAGTTATTTCTTAACATAATTAGTATCCCAGAGTGCAGATTTCATTTGAATGAGAAGAAAGACACACAAACAGCTTAATCCCATATTAGCTCTATTAGAGAAGCAGGAGCACGAGGAGCAGGAGGAGGAGCAGGAGGAGGAGGAGGAGGAGGAGGAGGAGGAGCAGGGGGAGGAGCAGGAGGAGAAGCAGGAGGAGGAGGAGGAGGAGCAGGAGCAGGAGGAGGGGGAGGAGGAGGAGCAGGAGCAGGAGGAGAAGGAGGAGAAGGAGGAGGAGGGAGAGGAGAAGCAGGAGGAGCAGGAGAAGGAGGGGGAGGAGGAGAAGCAGGAGAAGGAGGGGGAGGAGGAGCAGGAGGAGCAGGAGAAGGAGGGGGAGCAGGAGGAGGAGGGGAGAGGAGGAGGATGAGGAGGGGGAGGAGAAGGAGAGGAGGGGCAGGGAGGAGGAGAGCAGGAGGGGGCAGGAGAGGAGGAGGAGGAGCAGGAGAAGGAGGTGGGGAGGAGAGAGGAGAGGAGCAGGAGAGAGAAGGAGCAGAGGAAAAGAAGAGGAGGAGGAGGAGGAGGAGGAGGAGGAGGAGGAGCCAGAAGAGGAGGAGGAGGAGCAGGAGAAGGAGGGGGAGGAGGAGCAGGAGCAGGAGGAGAAGGAGGAGAAGGAGGAGGAGACAGAGAAGAAGGGGGAGGAGGAGGAGCGGAGGAGGAGGGAGGAGCAGGAGGAGAAGGAGCAAGGAGGAGCAGGAGGAGGAGGAAGAGCAGGAGGAGGAGGAGGAGGAGGAGGGGGAGGAGGAGGGGGAGGAGGGGTGAGCAGCAGGCAGGAGGGGGAGGAGCAGGGAGAAGGAGGAGCAGGAGAAGGAGGGGGAGGAGGAGGAACAGGAGAAGGAGGGGAGGAGGAGCAGGAGCAGGAGGAGGGATGAGCAGGAGGAGGAGGAGCAGGAGGAGAAGGAGGAGCAGGAGGAGGAGGAGGAGCAGGGGGAGGAGCAGGAGCTGGCGGGGGAGGTGATTGGGGCAGGATGAACTCCGTTATCTCTGGGGGGTCAATTCTGCTCCCGCGCCGCTTTTGTGTGAACACCTGTGTCTCGTGGCCACGAATAATTACCTCACTTGCTGCTCTTTCTCCTAATAATGGCCACAATTTACTACGCCTGCTCTTCACTCGGACAGCTGGTGCTTTGAAGGCCTGAGGGGCTCCTCCACAATCCCACAATGCTTCAAGCCCTCCATAACAGACAACAGGCCAAACAGAGAACACACGAGGAGCAGAAACGTCATTCAGTCAGTGACAGACTCAAGAGGATCATATTAACACTAACTAATGTTCAGATTGGATGACTCTTCTGCTCACCGAAGTTGCATTTATTTGACCAAAAATGGAAAACACCTGGAAACACTGAATGTAATCAAACATGGGAGAAACTGGGTCATGGAAGGTACATGTGGAGAATCACACAAGACACAGGACTGACCCAAAACAGTTGTGCTGCACAATATTTTTGTGGAAACCATCATACATTTTATTTTTTTCAGGATTCACAGATGAATAGAAACTTTAAAATTATATATTTTATTTGTTTTTGATATATTTTGTTGTATTATATGTTGTTTAATCAATTTAATGATTTTTTGTTGAATTATATTTATTCAGGATTTTTAATCAATAATTTTTTTTTTTTTAATTAAATTTGACTTACCCTAACATTTTGAATGGTATCCTTAGTAACTATTGGTAACTATTCTCAGCAATTATTTCTCAAAGATCACGTGCAACTGAAGACTGGAGTAATGATGCTGAAAATACAGCTGCACATCACAGAAATAAATTACACTTTAACAGATACTCACACAGAAAACAGCTGATTTACATTCTAATAATATTTCACTTTTTTTTACAGTATTTTTCGCCAAATATATGCGGCCTTGGTGAGCAGAAGAGACTTCTTTCCAAAACATAAAAAATAGTAATAATCCCAAACATCTAAATGGTTATGTACATTATTATTATTATTGTTATTATTTGATATATAATGACAGCATGTGTGGATGAAATGTTGGGAGCTGGTGTTAACTCAGTCAGTAACAGCAGCCGCGAGCGAGTGCTAATGGCGTCTGAGGTGAGGAGCTGTTGTCTTTAATGAAGGAACCACGTTCACCTCAGCACTCTCTTCTCTGAAGCGGCGTAAACGTTTCTCACAGAGGTGATTATAATTAAAGAGCGCCTTTATCAGCTGCTAATGGCTTTTTTCATCTCTGGTCTCTCTAACAGGCATTTAGTGCTGCCGGCTGTCAGGAATACCCACGTTGCATTTTAACATCGTCACTCATAACATTGACGGATGGACGCTGATGGGCCCTCAGACTCGGGCTAATAATTCAGACTGAACAGCATCATGGGATCAGCTGTACACCAGGAGACTCGACCCCGTTCTACCCTGTGTGAGCCAAATCAGTACATTTTAGTCCAATGTAAGAACATTAAATAGGATTTTCATAAAAAAGGAAGGTCAGAATGACCCGAACACAACATGAGGGTTTAAAAGAGCCATTTCTTTCTTAGTGTGCATAAAGAAAAGGAAAGGAAGAACCTTTTAATAAATACATAAAGGATATTTGCGTTAATTAACGTATTTAATTATTGCAGGTTTGCATATATTTTGAGTTTGCATTGGACTGCTTTTATTCATTTTGAGGAATATTGAATCTGTTTTTGTGCAGTATATGCATGTTCATATTTAGTCTAGAACTACATTAAGATCATGTTCACACACAGCGCTCTGCACTTAACATGGGGACTGTAGGGCTGTCAGTCAATACATGGGAATCTTTTATTTCTGAAAGGTTTTAGTTGGACATTCATCTAACATTTTTAAATGTTGCCCCTGGTTTCAGAATGTCCAGAGAACTTTCAAAACTAACATTCACATAATGTTCAGTTCATGAAATGTTCCCTTAACAGTCACATAACAAAACGTTCTTAGCACATGTTTTCGTTAGAGGTGTTCTGACTCTATTTCCCTGATCAGCTCCAGCAGGAATCTCACACAACACACGGTTTGCTGTATGATTACATGCTAATTCTTGCAGACGTTCAGATTTCACATGGCAGGAATATAAAGGCTGGGAATACTTCAACAGCAAACCTTCAATCAAGCGTCACCGAGCCAGCAGTCACACAGCGGCCATCAGGAGCTCCTCCATTATTTATTAGGCGGCAAAAGAAGTGTGTTTGTAAAGTAAATGGTCCTTCACACTGCACACTGGAATCTAACAAGCCCCATCGCTCAGATGAGATAGCAGCGCGTGTGTGCTTAGATTGCAGATATTTTCAGGCCTAGCCATCAATCTCACACAAGCAGCCTAAAGTCCCAAAACATGAACACTGTGCCATCATTTACTCACCCTGATGAAGATTTCCCCTGAAACACAGAGAAGATTCGCCATGCAGCGACTGAAACGGTTCAACATGAAGGGCAAATGATGAGTTTTGGTCGAACTGTTTAGACCCTCTAATCAAACGACCCAAGAACCAAATGAAATCTGGTTTTGTATTTGACGACACAAAACACAGACATGAGATTTCATCTGTTGATTCATATTCTGAATTTCCGGCTGATCTGCTTATGCTGTATAAATAATCTTCCTCACAGAGTCAATGCATGCACTTATTTCCTTTCCTTGAAATCGGGTTCAGATAAGGTTTGCGGGTTCCATTTTTAGTGTCCTTGATTTTATCTCTTAAATGAGCTACAAAACAACCTCCAAATAAACGTCAGCGCTGTACAACAGCAGCCACATCCAAATAAACAGGGTTTCTGACCAAGAGGCTGATTTCCTTTAGCCCTCCATATCCAAACTGCTCAAAATATGGGTTACGCCATTAATTTCTTCTTGAAGATTTGGTGAATATTTCTAATTTAGGGTCATGAATGTGCATGCAATCTTTCAACATACAGATGTGTTTTGGAAAAGCTGTTCTTATTTTCAAACATAAATTTCAAACTCAAAGTTTACTCGAAATTGCCTCGTCTTCTGAATCACCCAAGGAACTTTCACAGTTTCTTCATCTGTTTGAGTTTCACAGTTGAAAAAAGGTTGTTTTTGGTTGTTAGTTTTTTGGATCTTAATTACGAGACTGTTTCAGCTTTGAGAAGAAGTGTGAGAAACCCATTTTCCCCTCACAGAGGAAGTACAAATAATGCTACACCCTTAAAAATAAGGTGCTTCACAATGACATAGAATAACTTTTTTGTCTAAATGGTTCCATAAAGAACCTTGAACATCTCGGTTTCACAAAAGGTTCTTTGTGAAGAAAGAAGGTTCTTCAGATTTTAGAAAGGCAAGAAAGAGATGGTTCTTTAAAGAACCTTTGACTGAATGGTTCTTTGTGGAACCAAAAATCATTCTTCTATGGCATTGCAACATTAAAAATTCACAACTAGGAAGGGAAGTTCTCAGAACGTTCTGGCAAAGCTCTCTGAAAGTTATGAACAAACATTCTTCAAGTAACATTAATGGAACATTCGTTCAGAATTATCCGGTCTTTAATAACGTTAGCACAAAAACATTATTCAGGCATCGCTTTGTTTCTGATATGCTTCAGCTGGACGTTCATCTCATGTTTTTAAATGTTACTATTGTTTCAGAACATTAAAAGAACGTTCAAACCTAACGTTTCCAGAATGTTTGCAAAATGGAATGTAAAAAAAAAAGCGGAGGCAGCAGAAAGGTCGAGAGCAAACGCAGGGCGAGGGAGGATAATTGTGTTTTCAGACGCTTCTCGGCCATTCAGATGAAACGACGTGTGGCGGTAACTCCCTTCCCAGCAGCCCATTTCATCTCTGTCATCCGGAGAACTGGTATGAAAGGATACCGTGGTAATACCTCAAGGCCTGGAGAGAAAAAAATAGACCATTCCGCTATTTCAAAAGGAAGAAATGGCTCATTGGAAAGTCGTGTTAAACATTATTATATGTAATTTGGCTTCTTTTTTTATGTCATGCTGCATGTTGCAACCACCATTTGCCCGTTCTCTCAAGATAAAAGCGTCCGTGGAGCTTTGAAGGGAAGGAGAGAGCAGCCGGCGGTCACCACTGTTTCAGGAAAAATAAGCATTATACATGTTTTATTAAAAGCTAACCAGACGCCCTTCTGTGCAGATTTTATTTGAACAGCAAATTGAAAATCAGCAAAACTCGGCACACCGTCTTTGTTCTCTTGGGCTCGTCACGCTGGGCCGTGATGAAATAATTGTTTTACACAGCAACTTTCAGATTCACATGTCGCTTTCTGTCATTGATTCATTAGCATTTAGGATTTAAAGCGAAGGTTGTTTGACAGGCAAAGCTCTGGAAGTGTGCTGACCTGTTTCTCTCGGCCTCGCTGGAGAACCCGCGGCCGTCTGGTTTATTCACAGCTCATGATGAACCTGTGACCGTAAAACAGACAGACAGCTTACTTCCATACTAGACTGTGGGTGAAAAACAGCATGTGAAAAAACACGGATTATTTCCGCAGAAATTCTGAAGTGCGCATTTGATGGACATATGTTTCAAATAAAATAAGTTTCAAACCAAAGTAGACAGTAAGCATTTTCAGACACAGCATATGTTACTTTAACATACATACAGGCAGTGACATCAGAAATTACACTGAAAAACATATTTTTGAAAATTTAATTCATTGCAACAAAAGAAGAACAAACATGAAAAGAAAAACATACAGCAGACTGGTGCGTAGGAACAATCATAACTAATCTTCACTCTGATATGAAAACAGATGACTGAAACACTAATGAAATTACCTGGAAATAAACAAAGGAATTTGAGCAACAATTTTCTGCACTATTTACAGGTCGCGAGTAAAGAGATCTTTCCATATGATAGTGACTAAACATCTGGAGTAAATCAGATCCAGCTGTAGAAGCTTTTAGACTGAATTCTACACATTTATTTCTCTACTGTTTAGCGTTTATCGTGTAGATAACACAGACGGGAAAAAGAGCTTCAGTGACGCTGACCGAGGGCCGTGTGTACAGAGACCTTCTCCGGTCTGTATGAATGACAGAAATGAATATGATGTTGAATGTAGCGGCTGAAGGTTAGTATAAAGAGTCAGTTTACTCTAGTAAATCACCTACTAAACACATTTTTCAGCTTAAAACATTTATGATGCCACGTGTTACTGAAACATTCATGATATAATGGAGGCTTAAAGACATTATTTATAAAAAGTTCATCAAACTTGCAGTTGAATGAGGTCAGTGAATAACACTGTAGAGCTGTTTGTGATGCTGACGCTGTGTTTCCTCTATTAAAGCTTTGATGAGTTATGTATTATATAAAGCACTATATACAGTACATAAATCTGAAGATTGTGACATATAGGAGACGTGATTGTCTTAAAGTCTGGATGCATATCTTTTTTCTTATCCTCTCATTGCAGTACTTAGGGTTAGGGTTAGGCATTATAATATAATATAAAATAATCCACTTCCTCTCCAACATTAGTTTCCCTTATTTTATGATTGCAATAACAGTCAAAAGCTTGTGTTAGCTATCTTACTTGCTTATCATGTGCATCCAACTACTCTCCAAAGTGAAAGACAATACAAACTAAAGAAATACATACTACAATAAATGTCTAATTATAATAAATATAACGAAAATCTGAAATATGACTCTATTACACGTGACAATTTGTACCAGCATAATGCTACAATATGACAAATACTAGAGAGTTTTATTTTAAACAAATTCATTTTCAACAGTTCAGTGTAAATTGCAATGAAAACAACTGTACTGAATTAGAAACATGTGAAATAGCAGCATGCTGTGAGGCGTCTGGAGCCGCGAGTGTTTGGATTGAGTCTGGCTCATGATCCTCTAATGAGAACCAGCTCTGCTAATCACTACACTTCCTGTGCCCTGATTAAACACACACACACACACACACATGCACACACACACCCACAACACACACACACACACACACACCTCACTGACACACACACACACACACACACACACAGTCCACACACACACACCACACACACACACACACACACACACACACACACACACACCACACACACACACACACACACACACTCTCACACACACACAACACACCACACACACCACACGGCCACACGATCAACACCCAACACAAACACACATGCTCAACACACACTCACAAACACACACACACACAGACACCCACAACACACACACTCAAAAATGTGAAGGAATAGCAGCACATACACACAGTTGTACAACACGTTTCACACACACACACACACACATGCAACAGCGTGACACACACACCCACACACCACACACACCCACATTTATCGAGAACAGCAACTTTACAGCATAACATAACACACTTACAGAACACGACACAAACACACAACCCAGAACATGACACAAACACACACACACACCAACACACACACACACACACACACACACCACCACACACACACACACACACACACTTCACACAGGTACAGTTACTCATACACATAACATACACATAGTTACAAGCATCACACACACACACACACACTCTCACACTCTCACATTCCTGCAGGTAAATTTAAGACTTAGAAAACGAGAAATAAACTAAACTAAAATAAACTTAGAAAAGAAATAAAATAAGAAAATGTGAGGAATAAACTGAAGGACACAGAAATCGTTCTCACTATTATTGTTTTTCAAGTGAAAAGTTTTAAAATCAAGATTAATTTATGTGAGAAGCAACTTGATAAAATAAGAAATCTTAAGACAAACTGAAAAAAAATTAGTGAGTTTATAATTAAAACTGTCAACGAGTTTATTTATATATTTATTTTTTTATTCCCCCTCGACAGATGTTTTAAACATCTTAGTTTCTCAGAAAACATGTCTTCATTTTGCATCTCCAGTGAGTGTTCTTGATTTAAGGAAGATATCTGCAGCGGAAAACAAATCAAAAATACTGAGGAAGAGATTCATTTTTTTATTTTATTTTTGCATTGCATGCAACATTTATTGCCACGATTTAATGAATTTAAGGCTTTCTGCACCTATGTAAGACATTTTAATGTCTTAATTTGTGAAAACAGCCTTCTTAAGACCCACAGAAACACTGAAGATACGATCGTTGTTTCAAGTGAAAAAGTGTGACAACACAAATTTAATAAGCAGTCATTTAAGTGACAATGTTGAGAAATATAGAGTGTGGATTCAATTTCAATAAATGACAGAATTACAGTTAAACAGCACTGGTTCCTGATGAGCGTGTAGTCTTGTATATATATTCTGAGGGGGCTTGGGTGGAGGAATGGGCGGTCAGTCGGCGGTCAGTCTCAGCTTTTGCGGTCAGTGTAGGCTTTGGGCGGGGGTGAGGTGTGTTTGGTCCTTTGAAAGATGCTTAAGCATTCCTCTACAGACCGACTGTACACTGTATGAGTGTGGAAGACCTGTATGTGGGAGGGGAGACGGGTGGAGGGGTAAAGGGAGCGGAGATTAAGGCCAGGACACTTTCATTGTTGTCTTTGAGGCGATGGGTGATGGAGAACTAGCCATTAGCTGGCTCTCCATCACCACACGCCTCGCTCTGGACGTGATTTATTCGCACCGAGCTGAAAATGAGCCGAATCAATGGCACTGGAGCCACCGTACAGCGATATCTTTCTGTCATCATTCCTGCTCCGGACGAAGATCTGAACAAAACCAGACGCCAATAATCATCAGAATATGAGCTGAGAACAAAAGACATGATTAGGAACATCTGTTAGGAGTCAGTCTACAAAGACATTCCACTGTTTACTATTCATAAAACTGTAAATATGTTCATAATCTATGCATAAACCTATTATTTTAAATATTAATTTATATTTTAGATTTTTATTATTATTATACTTTTTATTGTTTTTTTTATATAGTTACATTCTTATTTTATTACTGTTAAGAGTGATCCTGTTGTATTTTTTATGCTTCAGCACTAAGAAAGCTTCATTAAGTGTGAAGACTGAAAACGAAGAACAGACATGTTTAAGTTTTACTCTCATTATCACTGAAAACAAAAAAGTGCAATAATGAAGAAACTTTAACGTCAAACCTGAATTCTGAAAGCAGAATGTTGTTTATACACATTATACACATTGTTACAATGCTGTGGGTGGTTGCTATGCAGTTGCTAAGGCGTTGCTTCCTTGATGTTTCCACCTGCACTCTAAAAATCTGGCGTAGGACTCACCTTGAAACCATTTTCACTCAGAAATTGTTATATACACATTGTTATATCAAATAGACTATTTTGCCTGTACATCTCACATCACACACAAACGTGAAAATTTTCTCATCTTTCTCTCTCTCTCTCACACCCACACACAATCACACACACACACACACCTTCTCGTCTCCTCTCTCTCTCTCACCACACACTCACACACACACACACACCACACACACACAACACACACACAACACCACTACAAACAAACACACTCGCACACACACAATCTTCTATCTCACACACACACACACTCGATCTCCTCTCTCTCTCTCACACACACACACACACACACATCCTCACTCTCTCTCTCTCTCACTCACCCACATACACCACTCTCACTCTCACACACACACTATCTCTCTGCTTTTCTCTCACCAACACACACAAACCACACCACACTCTCTCTCTCTGCTCTCTCTCACACACACACAAACACACAACACACCTCTCTTCTCTCTCCTCTATCTCTCTCAGCTCTCTCTATCAAACACACACACACACAGCAGGCACCAACACACACACACTCACACTTTCACACTCCACACACAAAACACAGCACAAACACACACACATCACACTCCACTTTTGCTGTCTCTCTCGCTCTCTCATACACACACCCACACGCGCTCTCTCCCTCTCTCACACACACCTCACACACACACTCACGACACACACACACACACACACACTCTCTCTCTCTCACTCACAACACAAACATTACACACACTCCACACACACAACCTCTCACATCGTCACACACACAAACACCACACCACACCCACCACACACACACTCTCTCTCTCCTCTCCTCACCAACAAAACACACACACACACACATACCCCCAAAACATCTCTCACGCTCTCTCTCTCTCACACAAACACACACACACACAACACACACTACACACATCACACACACTGCACACACACATCACTCCACAACACACACCACACACACACCCACCACTTCTCTCTCTCTCTCTCTCTCTCCGTCTCTCACCAAAGCATCATACACTCACTACCACACTCTCTCGCTCACACACACACCACCCCAAAACACACATACCACACAACGCTCTCTCTCCGTTCTCTTTCCCCTCTCACACCCACACAACACACACATCACAACACACACAACACAAACACACTCTCTATTCTCTCCCTCTCTCTCTCACACACTACACCACACACACACACATCACTCCTCTCTCTCTCACACACACACACAACGAAACACCACACACACACACCTCTCATCTCTCTGCTCACTCCACACAAACACACATACACTCTCTCTCTCACCCACACACACAACACACACACTCACTCTCTCTATCGCTCTCACACAACACACACACACACACACAACCTCTCTCTCTCTCTCTCTCCCCCACTTTCACTCTCCTCCACACACACACCACATTACACTCTCTCTCTCTCTTACACACACACACACACACACCCACACACACACTCTCTCTCTGCTTTCTCTCACACACACACACATACTCTCTTCTCTCTCTCCTCACCTCACACACACACACACCCCCCACACACACACACAACCACCCCCCACACTCTCTCTCTCCCTCCCACACACACCCCCCACACACCAACACACACACCCCAACACACACACACCCCACTCTCTCTCTCTCTCTCTATCACCACACACACACACCACACACCCCCACACACCACCACCTCTCTCTCTCTCTCTCTCTCACACACACAATCTCTCTCTCTCTCACACACACACAATCTCTCTCTCTCTCACACACACACACACACACACATACACACACACACAACACCCACACACACCCACTCTTTATCTCTCTCTCACACACACACTACCTCTCTCTCTCTCACCACACACACACACCACTCTCTCTCTCTCTCTCTACACACACACACACACACACACTCTCTCTCTCTCTCCACAAACACACAAATACACTCTCTCCTCACACACACCACACACACACACTCTCTCTCTCTCTCTCTCACACACACACACACAACACACCCCACACACTCTCTCTCTCTCTCTCTCTCTCTTTCGCTCTCTCTCTCTCACACACACACACACACACACACACAGTAACACACTCTCTCTCTCTCTCTCTCTCACACACACACACACACACACACACAAACACACTCTCTCTCTCTCTCACACACACACACTCTCTCTGTCTCTCTCTCTCACTCACACACACACACCACACACACACACCACACTCTCTCTCTCTCTCACACACACCACACTCTCTCTCTCTCTCTCTCTCACACACAACACACACACACACACACACACACACACACACACCACACACACACACACACACACACACACGGTGGACAGCACTATTGATGAACATGATGAGGTGAACACCTGATGGATGCGCAGCTCCGTGGGTCTCCGGCGCTGGTTTTCTCTGGACTGTGACGAGACGCAGATCCAGAGCCTCTTTGAGACTTTATTGAAAACTGGGGCGACTGTAATGTAATTTCCAGTTAGAATGGGTTCCCCTGTTCAGCGCTGCACTTTCATCAGAGCATCATCAGACCTGCGGGAGAAAAACACACTTCAATCCTCACGCTCTCAGCTTGACGTCTGTCCTACATTACAGTCCATTCAGGACCAGAGAGCACCTGAGCCACAGGGAAAGAGCAAACACAGGCCTGATGAGAACAATAAAGAACATTTAAGGAGTAAATTGAATGGAACACATTTGTCAACATGGTCTCTAAATGCAAATGTCTTGTATTAGAAACACTTCAAAGTCTGAAAATAAAACTTATACTGCATCTCTTCCTCAGTATTTTGATTTGTATTCCAGCGCAAATATCTTCCTTAAATCAAGATACATTCACTGGAGATGCAAAATGAAGATATGAAGTCTTGTTTTCTGAGAAATGTATCAAAATGAAGTTAATGATTAAACAAATATTCCCCACTGACAGATATTTGTTCTTGTTTTAATCATAAAGTCCCTTAATTTTGTTTAGTTTCTCAAAAAAACAAGATTTCATCCCTTCATTTTGCACCTCCAGTAAATGTATCTTGTATCTATTTAAGGATGTTTATATATTGTGCAGATATATTTTTTATTTTTATTTTTTTTTCAGTGCATGTAACATGTAATGCCAAGACTGTATGAATGTAAGGATTTCTGTTATTGTTAGAGTTTTTTTTTTGGTTTTAGTTTTTTTGTAGGAGTTAATTTGTGGAAGAGTGAATTTTTTGCAGCACTCTGAGTAGATTAATCTGAGATGAAAGCACGGTAATGGAGAAACCTGAACACCTGAGATCCAGACGAAGAGCTTTCGATCACAGACACACACGTGTCAAACTCCATCCACGACATCAAATAAACCGCTAAACAGGTTCCTGATCAAAAGTATGGACCTTTAGGTTGATATCGTCAAAAAGGCTTACAGCAAACGTCTGTAAATGTGACATGAACAGCATGATTCAGCGAGCGTTTCCTACAGCCGTCAGTCGCCATCAGATCTGTCCGGGATGTTCAGAAATTCATCTTGACTGCAGAAGCTCTTCTGACCCGTTTACTGCCACAAACAAGCCAGAAATAAAGCATTACGTTCAAAGAGTTACATAAAGTATAAAAAACAATTGGGTCTAATCTGATGAATCTTTTAGACGACGCACAGATAGAGGAGCATAAAGAGAGAGTAATGAGTCGAGCTTCTCACTGTGTTTCAGACTCTGAATCTCGATTGATCTTACAGTCTGTGAAATTCAGAGCACTTTATGTAATTATGAGTCGAAACGATCTCTTGATTATGTACAACAACTGCAGCTGCTGATGGTGAAACTAGAACGAATGTCACGCAGGGAAAATACTCGTACATGAACGTGACTCACGTGTGATGAGGATGACATCTGACAACAGAAGAGAAGCAGAGACTGACTGAGCATCTGAACATTACTGATCCAGACAGACCCGAGCTGCAACACAATAAAGCATCTCTAATTCAGGGTTTATGAAGAGATGAACTCTGTTGTTCATCAAGGATGCATTAAATTGATCAGAAGTGACAGTAAAGACATTAACAATGATTCTATTTCAAATAAAAGCTGTTCTTTTGAACTTTCTATTCATCTGTGAATCTTGAAAAATAAAATGTATCACAGTTTCCACAATAATATTGGCAAGCACAACTGTTATTTTCAACATTGATAATAATCAGAAATGTTTTTTTTGACCTCAAAATAGATTGCAGCAACTTGATTAAAACACACATGACACAAACCAGATTAAAGACACATGATGGTCTGCATCTGTGTTATTCCGCGTGTGTAAAGTTCTGGTGGAGAAAGCATGAATAAACCAGTGAATCTGTTGCTGATCCAGTTACAGCTGTTCTCACACTGATGATAAACTCAGATCACACCAGAGAGAGAGAGAGAGAGCAGATCCAGTCCCTTCGGCTGTCAGAGTAAAGCGCTGCGACTCTGGATTCTCAGAGAGTCTGAGCTGAACGATTCTGCGTCCCACGGCTCCGTTCTGAGACAGACGTGTCCTCGTTCCACGTCTGTGAATTATTGAGCCCATGCGTCCTCTACGTAATGGATCAGGACGCTCTCTCATATTAAAGGCTGCTGAATGATTTGTAGCTTTGTGCTGCTGAAGGTCTCTGACAGCAGGAGCTTCTGCGATGAGGGACGAATCACAGCGCTTCAGATTTCTCAGTTAAGTTGTTCTCCTGATGACCTAGAAGCCTGAAACTCTTACAAAACAAACACACGTCAGATCAACAACCAGTCGCTTTGTTTTCTAGCGTGCTGAGACTTCATGAGCTCTGGTGTGACGGGCGCTGCTCTTGTTACAATCATCTTCATCACTATCTGGATGTGAAATGATGGTCATTAATATGCATGTGACTATGTGAATGCGGCGATGCACTGCTGTAAATGAGATTCCAGGCCCCAAATGAGCACAAACCTGTTTATAAACAGCGTTTCTGTGCTCCGTTCCCTGCAGCATCATCCATATGTCTCCAGGCAGCAGCAGATCTGACGCTGAGCTTCTCTGTGGAGCTTCTCCTCAGGAGCTGATGTTCTCTATTCAGATCACAACATCAACATCATGACAGGAGCTCCAGACCGGGATCAGACGGTCGAACACGTCACCGGCTCTGCGCTCTAATGAGACGGCAGAGATGAGATACCAGAACACATCCCAGAGAAGAGAGTACAACAACACAATCCTGCTCCTTTCAGGAACCAAAGATGACAGACTGTTAAGACTCTCACCTGATCTCTTTTGAAGCTCACGGAGAGCGTTCAGTGTGTTGATGTGAAGTCTGACGTCTACTGATCATAGTTAGGGTTAGTGATTTAAACCAACCCAGATTAGAAGTGCACTCTTAAAAATGAAGGCTCTTTGAGGTTCCACGAAGAACATGCTTTCAATTGGTTCTTTATATAGTAAGATACATGGTAGCAGCCATAAAAATTAACAACAAAATTATAATATCACATATAGATCGTTTGTTAATGGATAGAAACAGATTTGTAGAAATGTAGCACTGCATCAGTGTCTCAGCAATGGATGCTCTGCAGTGAATGGGTGCCGTCACCCATTTTGTTTCATCTTTTGTCTTCTCCAGATGTTCACTGATGGACTGGAGTGCTGTGGATTACTTGTGGATTATTGTGATGTTTTTATCAGCTGTTTGGACTCTCATTCTGACGGCACCCATTCACTGCAGAGCATCCATTGATGAGACACTGATGCAGTGCTACATTTCTACAAACCTGATGAAGAAACAAACTCATCCTGATCTCTGATGAACTGAGGGTGAACACATATTTTCATTTTTGGGTGAAGTACTCCTTTAATGATTTCTTAATTTCATCAACACATTTTTTCAATTTCAATACTTTTTTTTTTTAAAAAATGTGGTTTTTTCCCAATTTTTGTAAGAAAGGGAGGGTATTTTAAAGAGGATTCTTTTTAGGAAAGAGACTGGAAACCAGAGCTGAGATT
>NC_056601.1:37648837-37728837 GCF_018340385.1 Cyprinus carpio | reverse complement strand
TGACCCCTTTAAGACTACCTCTAATCAAGAGACAAATCTGACATGTCACTCATGTTGATTCAACATCAGACCACTTTTATTTATTTCTATAACTTTTTACACAACACAAACTGTTTCAAAGCAGCTTTACCGTAATAAACGATATGAATGTTTATCAAATATGACACAAATCTAAATTCTGCAGCTCTACAGAAGACAACAGTGACATTATTCAGATCAATTCAGTTCAGTAACATGATTTATGTCCTCATATCTGACCCATATTCGTGTTGTGTAATGACTCAAATGTCAAAGAAGTGCTTTTAAAAGCATCAATAGCACATCAATCGTCATGTTGACTAGAAAGAGTGTTTGAGTCAAACGTGTTTTTATGCATTCAGAGCTTCACCTGCACTGGGACAGATCTGCTGCTCTGATGCTCTGACTGATGGTTAATTGTATTTTTGGCAGCTCGTGAAATGGATCATAATATAAAGATTAAAACAGCACTCTTGTGTCAAGAGAGGGCGGGGCTTAAGACCCTCATTAACCAAAGCAATCTTTTCCACTTTTACTCACCTTTCACTTAAAACATATTTTACTTTTAGTAGTGATGGAACAAATGACAAGCTTTTTTACTGTTTACTGCGAGTAGCTTGTATGTTCATGTATTTGAGCAATTATTGTCATGTATGCAGGATTTTCTTTTTCTTTCCCACAAAGAAAGGCCAGCGAGTAGGCCAGAGCCAACCTGGCCCTTATATAGTATCGCCACTGGTGTGTTATATTTTATTCATTCATTCTTTTATATCTCTTACTGTAAAATGCTTTGGATCAACTACACTTGTGTAAAATTGTGCTCTATAAATAACATTTGACATGAAACTCAACCTGAGCATACTGCATATGACAGAAACAGAATGGCAAATACACTGCATTTACAAAAGCATGTTACTAAAGCTCCATTATTATCATTACAGACTATCATTTATCTTGTTTGCACAGCTTGATAAAAGTCAAAAGTCAGTAGTTCACACAATGGAGGAAATGGATCTGCTTTATTGTCAATATGAGGAGAAAGCTATTTGTAGATGCAAGTTTTAATAAAACATTGGTGCAGTTAACGAATCAATTCAATGCCTCTAGCTGCAATAATATGAAGAAATGGTCAGTGAATGAATCTTTTTGATGAACATATGAGACTCGATTCGCTGGAGTGAATCTAAATCCTCTGTCGCAGCTGAGAGACGTCAGACTGTGTTTCCATAAATGTCAATAAAAACAAAACATCTCAGTCACATGGTCCAGAATAAAGCATACAAACAGACATCTGAATTGTTTATATATTCTTGAGTAGAATAAGGTGCCAATTAGACGCGGTCACAAGTCAGTCAACATGAGGCACTCGTACAGTAGTTTATACACTGTGTCTAATCTCTGAAGCTCGTTAGTCTCAGAGCGTTTGGCTCCCAGTTTCCTCCAGTCATCCTCATCCTCTCGCCGATCCATCATCTCTGGAGCGCTGCCATGGTGCAGATACTTCTGTATCAGAGGCTCTGATTAATTTCCTGCTCTAATCCGCTGGCAATCACAGTCTGAACACACACAGACAGCTGGACCCGTTTGAGCTTTTTTGATATAACCAAAAAAAAAAAAACATAAATGCAAAAAACAAAGAAAAACATGTCTTGAGAGTCCAAAAGCATTGACTGTGTGATAAAACCTAGCAGAATGCAGTTATAATGAATCTATAATTCAAGTTATGAAAGCAAAAATATCCCTGTTTGGATTTTTGTTTGTTACATTCATAAGATATGATGTAGTTAAGCTATTTTACACAAGTAACAGTGCTGTTTTGCTGAATATTAGTGCTTGAGCTCAATCACAAAAATGATATTATACAACAGTTAATAAGAAGACAAGAAGATGTTAACATTGAGTTAATTACATTTTAGGTACTTATTGTCTACATAGTTCCAGACAAAGTCAAAAGAGAACATTTGTGCATCTCAGAGGAACATTGCTATGTCCTTCCTGAACGAATCTGTTTTTGAACAAATCATTTGAGTCAATGATTCAATGATCCATTCGTAATAGAGCTGTCATGTTTGCTTAGTTTCTAAATGAATCAGACGTTCTGAATGAATGAATGATTCAATGCATCACGCATTAGAATAAGGACTTGCCGCCACCTACTGGCGGTTTTACTGTTATTTCAGATTATCCATGACGATACTAAAGGTCCTTGCACACTGAGTCCGAAATGTTTGTATGCATTTTTTTTTCTTCTTCTTCTTTTTTTTTTTTTTTTTTTTTGTGACTGTGACTGACAAATTGTGAAGTTATATTTATTTTTTACCATGCGGATGCGAAAAAACTAAACATATTTTTTAATCATCGTTATCTAATCCCCAAAATATTGAGATTATATATATAGTCAATATCGCACAAACCTAGACACCCCTATAACTCACATTTGAAGAAAATACGAAAGGGGCTCACCATGGCAAAAATCTGCACTAAGCGGTTGCTAGGGTGTTCTGGGTGGTTGCTAGGGCATTGCTATGTGGCTGTGAGGTATCATATAATCTCATATGACTCTGAAACTGTTTGAAATTCATGTCCAGTTGATGTCCTTAAGACGGTAATTAATGTTTTATACGTAGCGGATGAGATGGTGTTTCTCTCTAAGACGTCACGCACATTTTGCTGTCCAGGGTTTAATTGGGGCTCGTCTTAATCCTCTGGTGTCACTGAGCGCCGTTTGCAGCACACTCCATTATGGATGGACGATTAATGTTGACATCATGAATACGCTGGAGTGAATATTAAGCACTCAGTCCTGCGTGACCACACACACACACACACACACACACATGGTTTGTGTTTTAATCATACACACCACACACACACACACACACACACACACACACACACACACACACACACACACACAATAATTAGCAGGAGGTGCAAGATGAGATGATCTTTAGCAGCAAACATACATCAACAAGCACACTATACAGAGCTCTGCTCCAAACACTAGTGAGCTGCCTACCTAGACAGCATCATATCAGAGTGTAGTGTGTTATCACGGTCCAGTTAACTCCTGCTGCAGCATTAATAGGGCAAAAGCATTTCAATCATTCATGGCCCGTTCCAGCGCTGCACTGCTCTAATACTCCACTCAAACCTGCTTTGGTAGCAGTATTTAAAGCATTTTTTCACTTGGTTTTATGGTTTACAGTTTTATTTCTCAATTGTAACATGCTTTGGAAAAAAGCATCTTTTAAATGAATACATATACATAATATTAAATGCCCTTTCAAGACAACATATATATATGTGTGTGTGTGTGTGTGTGTGTGTGTGTGTGTGTGTGTGTGTGTGTGTGTGTGTGTGTGTGTGTGGTAAATCAACAGTGCCCCCTGTTGAGTGCAGAAATGCAAATGGCACATTCAGCACGTGAGACTCTCCTGCTTTAAAACCAACAAACCATACCGAAACAAGACATTCCACATGATAACACCGCAAACACAGCTAGCTTCACTACTAAATGAAAGTGAAATAACAAATGTATGACTTCAATATTTGATTTTGTGGGTTTATTTTATAGATGGGAGAATGAGGAGCTGCACGTACAGTGATTGGTTTATTGCTCAGCAAACACTTTGGACCCATCAGAGGCGTTTGTGTCAGAGACTGGTCCTTACACACATGCTCTGTCCCGTGATTTGCTGAAGTTGGTTCCAGAGCTCAAACAGGCGGACGTTGGCGGACGAAGCTGTTAAACGTGTTTGCTCAAATACTTCACCTGTCGAGGGAGCAGAATCTCCATGGTTACAGTCTGAGGGACTGAAGTGTGATTAATTGCGGAAAGGCTAGTGGCGGAAGACAGATGTAGGTCATAAACGCTCTGAAAAGCATGTTGACAGAGAAATCAATAAAAGCCCCAGAGCTGCACAGCAAGCTTTCATAATCGGAAAGATTCGCTCTCCTCAACACAAAGAAAGCATTTGTGCTTTGAGCTTCTGACTGGCGGAAGAGACTGAATGAGACTGTAAAAGATTGTATGAGACTGTTTCAGAGTGTAAAAGATGGTATGAGAGTTTATGAGACTGTATGGAAGTGAAAGAGAGTGTGTGGAAGTGTATGAGACTGTATGAGGACATTTGACACCGTTTGTGGGTGTGTATGATGGTATGACGGTGTGAGACTGTGTGAGAGTGTGTGAGAGAGACTGTAAAAAACTGTATGAGACTGTATGAGAGTGAGTGTGTGTAGGATTTTGTGAGAGTGTATGAGAGTGTATCAGAATCAGAATCAGAATCAGAATGAGCTTTATTGCCAGGTATGTTTACAAATACGAGGAATTTGTTTTCGTGACAGAAGCTTCCGCAGTGCAACAGAATGACAGCGACAGAACAAAAACAGATAATAAAAGAATAAAAAATACAAATAAGTAGGTAAGGAATAACAATATACAAATTGACAACTGTATGTGCAGGTATATTACAATAGGCAGTTTTGTACAGTACAGGTCAAAAGTTTGGAAACATTACTATTTTTAATGTTTTTGAAAGAAGTCTCTTCTGCTCATCAAGCCTGCATTTATTTGTATCAAAAATACAGAAAAAAATGTAATATTGTGATATATTATTACAATTTAAAATAATTGTTTTGTAAATTTATTATACTTTTAAATTATCATTTATTTCTGTGATGCAAAGCTGAATTTTTTAGGATCATTATCACATGATCCTTTAGAAATCATTCTAATATGATGATTCATTATCAAAGTTGGAAACAGTTCTGCTGCTTAATATTTTTTCAGAACATGTGATACTTTTTTAGGATAATTTGATGAATGAAAAAAAAAAGTAAAAAAAAAAAAAAAAAAAAAAAAAAAAAAGAAGCTATGTTTTTAAAATATAAATATTTTGTAATAACAATATACACTACTGGTCAGTAATTTGGGGTCAGTAATTTTTTTTTCTTTCTTTTTTTTTAAATAAAATCAATACTTTTATTCAGCAAGGATGTGTTAAATTGATAAAAAGTGATAGTAAAGAAAATATATTATTAGAATATATATTATTAGAATTGTGTTTTTTTTTTTTTTATTTTGAATAAATGCAGTTCTTTTTGACCTTTATCATCAAATATATTATGACAGCAGAACGTTTCCAACACTCATGAAATAAATCAGAATAGTTAGAATGATTTCTAAATGATCATGTGATAGACTGGATGTTACATGTGACACTGAAGGCTGGAGTAATGATGCTGAAAATTCAGCTGCGCATCACAGGAATAAATTATTTTTTAAAAGTATATTCAAATAGAAAACTATTGTTTTAAGTTGTAATAATATTTTCACAATATTACTGTTTTTTCTGTATTTTTGATCAAATAAATGCAGGCTTGATGAGCAGAAGAAACTTCTTTCAAAAACATTAAAAATAGTAATGTTTCCAAACTTTTGACCTGTACTGTATGTACAGGTATATTATGTGCAAATTTGAAGTGTAGACTAAGTATGTGTGTTAGATAAATAAGTGTTTGTGTATGTAAATATAAATATAAATAGTTGTGTTGTGTGTTCCACAGTTATTATCAAGTGTTCCTTAGATGAATTGCCTGGGGGAAGAAACTGTTCCTGTGTCTGGTCGTTCTGGTGCTCAGTGCTCTGTAGCGTCGACCAGATTGGCAACAGTTCAAACAGGGAGTGTGCTGGATGTGAGGGGTCCAGAGTGATTTTGCCAGTCCTTTTGCCCACTCTACATAAGTACAGTTCTTGAATAGAAGGGAGGGGTTGTACCAGTGATTCGCTCAGCAGTCTGGACTATCGTCTGTAGTCTTCTGAGGTCAGATTTAGAAGCGGAGCTGAACCAGACAGTTACTGAAGTGCAGAGGACGGATTCAATGATGGCGGAGTAGAACTGTTTCAGAAGCTCCTGTGGCAGGTTAAATTGCCTCAGCTGGTGAAGGAAGTACAACCTCTGCTGGGCCTTTTTCAACAATTGGAGTCAATGTGATTGTCCCACTTCAGGTCCTGAGAGATAGTGGTGCCCAGGAACCTGAATGACTCCACTGCAGTCACAGTGCTGTTCATGATGGTGAGTGGGGGGAGTGCAGGGGGGTTTCTCCTGAAGTCCACAGTCTTCTGCACAGTTTTGAGTGTGTTGAGCTCCAGGTTATTGAGACTGCACCAGACAGACAGCTCTTTAACCTCCTGTCTGTAAGCAGACTCGTCAGCCCTGCCCACAGAGATAATGTGAGGTATAATGTGAGCTTCAAGACTCAGCACCCAAGCATGACTTTCTAGAAAACAGCCAGGGAAGCCAGGACAACATATCACAGTCACCGGAAACACCAGAGACACAGGCCATCTCACCAGACACATTATCCCTCTCTCCAGCATCTCCACTTCTAAGCTTCTCACAGAAAATGGAGGAATTGGTGTATGCTGGGACCAAACTCTCCCACTCAATTGCTGCAAGCCCCCAGATATCAGCTAAAAAACCATTATTGCACAGATACCATTTAAACTGAACTGAGCTGCATGATGACATCACTGAATTCAATGATGAACTGCCTTTAACTGACATTTTGCATTATTGACACACTGTTTTCCTAATTAATGTTGTTCAGTTGCTTTGACACAATCTTTTTTTTTTTTAAAGGGCTATATAAATAAAGGTGACTTGACTTGACTTGACTTATACTGGTTTCCAGTTACATTTCGGATTGATTTTAAAGTACTTTTACTCCTTTACACATCACTCAATGAACTAGGACCGAAATACATAGCAGATATGTTCACTGAATATAAACCTAACAGAGCACTCAGATCATTAGGATCGAGTCAGTTAGAAATACCAAGGGTTCACACAAAACAAGGGGAATCTTCTTTTAGTTATTATTATGAATAATGCCTCTATTGTCTTTAGAGCTGAAACTGAATCTGTCTCATATTTGATGAAGTCTGCATCATTGATTCTGTTTTTTTAATGAGTCAAATAGAAAATCCTTAGATTTGACTTCTATGCAGACTAAATTCACTCTATATCCACAGATTTAACTGTAATTAACCATACCTTACCCAAAACTTCCATAAGTGACTATTCTACAGAGAGGAAAACAGACGTAAAAATTATTTTATTTGATATATATATATATATATAAAATGTAAACAGAGTTTTGGTTTGTTAAGTTTTTTTGTCTATATATATTTTTGTTTGTTTGTTTTTTTCAGTTTCACTTTCAGTTCTTAAATTAATTTATATTTTTTTCTGTGATTTTTCCAGTTATTTTTCTACTGTGAAGCTGCTTTAAAACAATCTGTATTGTATAAAGTGCTGAAGAACTACAGATGGCATTCTCGTTGCATATAGAATCTTTCATCTGAAGTGACTCAGATCGTGTTGCAGGTAGTTGTTATCAGTTCATGTGCTGCCTGTGGTGTTTTGAGCATTATGATCTGCTCTAATCATGATGCACTGAGAAGAGTGTCTCTGCTAACGCTGTATCATTCGACGGCCGTTTCTGGTTTGATGCTGCAGTGAACAGTATTATCCTCACAGTATTTATCAGCTCCGTGAGAATGTCCAGTGTTTTACAGTGCCTCTCATTCATGTTGTTTCTGGGTCTCAGTTTAAGACACAGATTCTCTCTCAGCAGACTCCAGATGACTCTGGACCATTTTTGATGTTTGTGGAGGATGGAAGATTACAGATTATATGTTTCACAAGAAAACACTGATTCAGTTTTTCTTCTTCAAAATTTCATGTTTAAATCCACGTGTTACTTATTTCTATGTAATTAACAGTGAAATTTACTAGCAATTTCTGAGTTAAAATTGTTTCTGCACCATTTTTTCTAATGTACATGAGATGTAAGTAAGATTTAAATATTTTAATATAAATTCTCTCTCTTTCTCTCTCTCTCTCTCTCTCTCTATATATATATATATATATTATTTATGTTACGAGACAAGAGCACATATACTGTAGATCTGAGTTTATGTGGTTTCACTGTCTGGGAATCAAATACATTGCACATACAATGATCTGCTGGGAATGTAAAATAAGAAACAGACAGAGATGCTCCAAACATGTTGAGTGTTAAATCAGAGCAGATTTGAGAAGCTCCACACGGGGGCGCTGTGACCTGCCCCTCAGTGCATGAGGATGAGGGGCTTTAGAAAGACACTCTGTGAGGATGAGGATGAGGATGAGGATGAGGATGTCCATGCTAACTGAAAATTACTATTGTTACTAACACTAGTCTAAAAACACACCAAACACTATAATGTCACTCTTAAGGTAAGAAACATCACTTTGGACTAGTAAAAATGATATTGTTTCACATGTTCTTCACAAAACCAGTCCATGAAGGGCACCCAAGAAAGTCAAGAAATTGTTGTCTTTATGGTTCTTAATGTGACGTGAATCTTTATAAGAGACAAACATTCATCTCAGTTTATTTTAAGACAGTTTTGTCCTCTAAATAATCTTGATGTCACTAGTAAAGCTCTCAGTGTGAAACACCATTGACACACAAATTAAATCTGAAATGAAAACACATCACAAACACACACACACACACACACACACACACACACACACACACACACACACACACACACACACACACTAGTCACACTGCGTGTGCATTAATAGTACATAAGAGCATCATGTAAATATAATGTACAGTAATACATGATCTACACACAATCCAGCCAGTAGAACATCATCATCATCATCATCATCATTATTATCATAATCTTCTTCATCATCAGCTTCCTCATCATCATGTGAATATTTTTTTAATTTTAATTTTATTTTTAATTTTATGTGAATCATATTCCACATTTTTTTTAGATTACTATCTTGACTTCATTAGTGTTAATAGTGATTACATAATAATAATAATAAATACTTGAAAAAAAATAAACATTAACTGAAATAAAATAAAAATATAAAAAACGTTATTTCAGCTACAATTCCAGTTTGTGTATGCATAATTTTATTTTCTTCCCAAAAGCATTGTTAGATGCCAGCGTTTCCTGTCATACCTGTGCAAAGATTTGATTTCAGAAACAGTATCATAGCTATTAAACTATATTTGGCTATGAATGTAAATCTGCATTTAACCTCGGAATGATCTCAAAGTGAAAAGCGGTGCTAAAGTCTGATTTTTGTGGCGGCTGTGCTTAAAAATGACATTTCTATCATCTTAATTCATGTGATGAAGGATTTTGAAAGTCTGACAGTAATTTGTGTTAAATACTACTGTAATGTAACCCTGCCTGCTTTAAATGTTTGAAAATTGATTAACAGTTGAAAACAGTATTTGAAACTTTTTGTAACTTGTAAATTTGTAACATTTTACATTTCTAAAGTAAGTTTCCCAACAACTTTTATGTTGTTTCTGCAGCTTCTGACTCTCACTGTAGCGCAACAAACGCGCGCGCGCTGTCTCTTTCTGCAGCTTCTGACTCTCACTGTAGCGCAACAAACGCTGTGTGTGTGTGTGTTTGTTGTGTGTGTGTGCGCGCGCGCGCTGTGTGTGTGTGCGTGTGTGTGTGTGTGTGTGTGTGTGCGGAGTCGCTGTGTGTCGCTGCTGCAGGAGTTCCGCGGGGCTGCGAGATGCTCACATTTACCCAGAGAGAGAGGGGCTGCTGGGGGGAGGTGAAGCCCCCTCCGACTCACACACACACACACACACACACGCACACACAGAACTTGTTGCGCTGCAGTGAGAGTCAGAAGCCGCGGAGGAACAGAAGCGACTCATTCGGAGAGTCTGAGGAGAAACTCCGCTAAACCACAGACTGAAGAGTTCCTCGGCGGTTTGAGTGTGTGTTCGTGCGATCAGGATGTGTGTGAAGTGAACACTGCAGCACGATCTGCTCGTATGGAGCTGGAGTTTCTCTAACAAGCATCATCATGTCGCAGAAGTTCGTCCTCTGGCTCAGTCCAGCATGGGTCACTCCACTAGCACTGCGGACACTCTTCTCTCTTGTGGAATGTTCTGATCGTCAGTGAAGAAGAGTCGAGTTTGGTGGAGCTTCTGCAGAAGACTGAGATGATGATGATGATGATGATGGTGGTTAGTTGGGGCACTTTTCTCCAAACCTGCTTGATGATGATGGTGAGAGCAAACCAGCAGAACCCCAGAGAGACCAGCTGCGACCTCAACGCCGAAGTAAGGGCCTTTCTTTATTAAAAACTTACAAATCACTTCCTCACAGTATATTATCAATCAAATCAGCGGCTCATCAGCATTCAGTGTGCAAATATGAATATTTATGTACATAAAAGTTAAAGTTGCATGACATTGAGTGGTTTAATAATGTAATGTAGGACTCTTTATGCCAGTGATGGAAAGTTATTAAGCACCATCAGCTCTTTGATATGGAACATGCACGTGTCATAATGGAATATAAACACTGGGTTTTTTATTATTATTATTATTTGCACTAAAAGGGTTTAAATCACAGTGTTTGAATGGAAGATAAGAGCTCTTAGAAACCAATATTTGCACAGACATTGATCGAGTTTTAAAGGCTCACTTTGTTGAACATAAAACACAATGCTTCTGCATTAGCTGACAGTGTTATATTTAGGGGCTATAAACTATGTTTCTGTCACTTTATTCAATATGCATTTGTGCATGAAACTTGTTTCTGGAGTGTTTTTCCTGAATGGCCGTCGGTCGACGCTCACGCCTGGCACTAATTAGATATGAACTGTCTAGTGAAGACATTGCCAGCTTGTGAATAAACATCAGCTCTTCGTTCAGAAACAAACAGCCTGCCTTTGGTTTGAGTGTCTCGGAAACATCTTTATGAAGCTTCACAAGCTTTTCACAAGTGTTTCACAGCTGCACATCCTCATCTCATTAATCTGAGAGAACAAAAAAACACTGATGTTGTGACAGAGTGACATTTACTGGCCAATATTTGGACGTTTTGAGGTTATGGGTCAATAACAAGTGTATGAAGCTATTTCCTTTTCTAATCCTTTTCAGACACTGAAGACTGGAGTAATGATGCTGAAAATTCAGCTGCGCATCACAGAAATAAATTACAGTTTAACAGAGATTCACACAGAAAACAGTTGTTATACATTCTAATAATACTTTACAATTTTTACTGTTTTTCTGATCGAATTAATGCAGATTTGGTGAGCAGAAGAGACTTCTTTTATTGATGTCTCTGAAAGCCTTTGAAAAGCCCAAACCTCTAGTTGTCTGATGAAACGCTCTTTCTTTCTTTCTGTCTCCAGCAAAGCGAGCTCAACTCCTTCCTGTGGACGATAAAGCGAGACCCGCCCTCGTACTTCTACGGCACCATTCACGTCCCGTACACACGTGTCTGGGACTTCATCCCCGAGAACTCCAAGCAGGCCTTCCAGGAGAGCAGCATCGTGTGCTTCGAGCTGGACCTGACTGACCCGTACACCATCTCAGCGCTGAGCAGCTGCCAGCTGCTGCCGCAGGGAGAGAACCTGCAGGACCTGCTGCCAGAGACATCTACCGGCGGCTCAAGACTCACCTGGAGTACGTCAAGCTCATGCTGCCGTCCTGGATGACGCCGGACCAGCGGGGCAAGGGCCTGTACGCAGACTACCTGTTCAACGCCATCGCGGGGAACTGGGAGCGCAAGCGGCCCGTGTGGGTGATTATGCTGATGGTCAACTCTCTGACCGAGGCCGACATCAAGACGCGCGGCGCTCCTGTGCTGGACCTGTATCTGGCGCAGGAGGCCCAGAGGATGAGGAAGAGGACGGGAGCCGTGGAGAAGGTGGAGGAGCAGTGCCATCCTCTGAACGGACTCAGCTTCTCTCAGGTGAGCGAGAGTAAAACACTGAGTTTACAACCTTTGGATTCATTCAGGTTGAAGTCTGCTCAGCAAGGTTGCATTTATTTGGTCTAAAATACAGTAAAAAAGGTTAGACTTGTTACAGTGTAATTATACCTTTAAGTACAGAGTAATGTTAATTACAGTTTTTTCAGCTGCTGAGACACAGAATCTTTTCTTGTCACACAGTTTCTGAAAGCTGACACTCAAACAGCAGAAGCACACACCAAACCATACACTAATTATCAGACTTTGACTCAGTTTTCAATTTCATAAAGCTCTTTTTGTGAAACACAACACACAGTTCTCTATGTAACACAAAAATCTAACAGGAATTAATATTATGGCAAATGTTTGCTTTTGAGATGTGTTTGTGATGTTTTGAATGCAGTGCTTCATTTTGCACGAGATGTGAGGCGTTTTGCATTCTGTGTACAATTCTTGGATTTGTGAGTAAAGTTTTGAAAAAAAAGAAAGAGGCAAAGTTTTGAAAATGTGTGAGCGGCTGAAAAAAACTGTAACTGCATGTACTTACTATATGGTTAGGATTAGGATTAGGGTTATTTGCATGTAATTATGCATAATTTATTGTTATTACAATAGTAAGTACGTGCAACGTGTGTAACAAGGATGCCTTAAAATATTGTGTAACCTAAAATAAAATTGTGAAATATTATTAGAATGTAAAACAGCTGTTTTCTATGTGAATATCTGTTAAAGTGTAATTTATTTCTGTGATGCGCAGCTGTATTTTCAGCATCATTACTCCAGTCTTCAGTGTCACATGATCTTCAGAAATCATTCTGATATGATGATTTGCTGCTCAAGAAACATTTCTGATTATTATCAGTGTTGAACACAGTTGTGCTGCACAATATTTCTATGAATAAAACATATTATTAACAATTGAGCACCAATATCAAAGAATGGTTTCGGAAGGAACATGTGACACAATTTATTACATTTTACATTATATTCACACAGAAAACAGCTATTTTAAATGTAATTTTTTAAAAACAATTTTACTGTTTTTTACTGCATTTTTGATCAAATAAATGCAGCCTTGGAGAGACTTCTCAAAACTTCGTAATTATTTAAGATGTTTGACTGGTAGTGTAGCAGATATACAAACCGTGTGACCATCAGAACGTGCTCTCTTTTCTTGTACTTGTATCACTTGTGGTTTAGAGAATGAGTGTGGAGGAGCATCTCTAGCGCGCAGGCCTGCTTCTGCGTCAGCTGTACAAACGCTCTGCTTTCAGAGTGTCTCGTGTTATTAAAAGTGATTTGAGCGTAATGGTTCTCGTCTGAATCTGACTCAAAACCCCCTTGTTGAAGTCAGATGAGTGTGGCTCTAATAGAGTCCTTCAGAGCGGCGGACGCAGGGAATCGTAATGTTGTATCAATACTTTGATTCTGCAGCTCTGCAGAAAACAACAGAGTCATTATGGCAGCAAAATAACCATCATGGCATACAACAATACACAACATCATACAAACTTCATAATATTGTGTAGTTTTGTCATTTATTTCTCTAGTGCTTCATACAAAATGGATTGTTTCAAGGCAGCTTTACATTAATAAACAGTAAAATAGCAGAATCAACAATTGTTCATCAAATATGAGACAAATCCAAATTCTGCTGTAAAGACAGTGTGTCATTATTCAGCTCCAGTAAGTTCAATATTGTTTAGTGATTTTTGTGTTTTTGTCATACAGTAGTGACCAAAAGTGAGATCTGGAGAGGAGATTTCTCTATATTTGCTTTTAATGACCCTACAAAGAAAACACTGACTTGGCTTAAAAATAGCTAGAAAAAATAGCAAATGACAGCTTATCATAGAATATGCATCTTGTTTTACTATGCAAAAAAAGTGCATAAAAAACCTTAAATATAATCAGTTATTGATATTGGATTGATTCTCTCTTGTTTCTGATTGCAGCAGTCAATCTGCAGAGCACCTAATTTCTTTCTATGACACAGTTTCATTGCGTTATTAAAAAGGAAACATACATTAGTTTTACACTCGATGCTTACAGTAAAACCATTGCATAAAGATGCTTGATAAAGATACTGCTGTGTGTTATGATGGTTATATCACGTGAGCAACGCTGCGGCTTCGGTCTTCCGTATGAAGCGTCTTTAAACTGAATCCACATGAATGGAGCTTGAAGATCATCCTGTTTCTGTGTCTTTGCTAAGCTCTTCAATCCGTGAATGAGATCCCTGCATGTGCAGGAGCTCAAGGCGTCTGAATCCCATCAGCGCTGTGACGAGGCTGGGCTTTCACGAGCTTTGATTGGCTTATGCACGAGTCTCTGATAGCAGCTCAGTATGAAATGCGTGAACGCCGCAGTCTCTGACGGGAATCTGACGCTTCTATTAGTTCGCTTCTCAAACGCTGGAGTTCCTCTGTGTGAAATGCATGGGCCGAGGGTCAGGTCTGCTTTATTTCTGTAGTGTTTACACAGTACAGACTGTTTCACAGTTTTTCAGAGATGAACAGGAAAACAACAGAATTAGTGCTGGGTGACAAACAATAATATCATATTGAGATCGCAATAAAATGTCTGTGGATAATGATGATAAGCTTTGGAGTTTGTTATTGGATATGCATTAATCGAAGAGCGGAAATAAACACTTTCATCTGCTACACAAACTCAAACACATGAGACACTCGTCTGCGTCTCAGTAAATGAGACACAAACTTCATCTCCAGAGCTGCTTTAGCAGCGTTTACTTTGAGGACACCACCGTCAAACACACACTGAGACTCAGATCTTCACCAGCACCAAAGTCTGGTTTAACTTGAAGAAATTATGACAGAAATATACTTCTACTGTACACTAAATGTACTTATCATTAATGATCATAAGGATATTATACGATCAGCATATGTTTTAATCTAGACATTTCTGTTGTGCATTGTGCAAAAGTATTTTGGGGTAAATTGTTATATTATCATTTGATCACATTTTAAAAGATTAAATTGCTAAAACTGAATTAATTCATTTCATTAGACATAATTTTTGATTTTAAATCATAAAAAACACAAAATCCAGAAAAATGGAAAACACATAATTTTAAGAAAAATAAAATGGATTTCATGGGACCCTAAATAAAAAAAATAAAAATAAAGTGTGGAGTTTAATTGTTAAACAAACAAGTTCTGTTTACATTCATTATCAAAGTCTGACAGACATGTGTAAAGCATTTCCTTTCCCCCTGACGGTAAACTAATATCGCAATAAATATCAGTTTTGAATCATATGGGGAAAATATCAATAAGAATAATATTATTTGTTATACGTTATGTATATAGGCCATATCTACCATCCCTAAGCAAAGTCAGTGATGGAAACTCAGCTATGTTCTGTAAAGCGGTGCTAAAGACAGCAGTGACACTATTCAGCTCAGTTCAGACGGACTGAACCTCTCGTCCTCGCTGGATCTCAGGATCATCCCGCTCGGACAAAATCAGGGACTGTAAGAACCGGCCAAATCCTTTAATAACTTCTGGCGCCTTTAACGCGCCTCAGCCTAGAATTCCACTGGTGTTTTTAATGCTTACCACTTTGTGGCGTTAAACATAACTTTAAAGCTTTGAGAAAATAATCTCGCTGCCAAATCACACTGGATTTCAGAAACACGGCCAGTAATGATAAATGGTGTTTGTGCAGATGGGGCCCCTTAAATGGCACATTTAAATCTGCCGCCTCGCAGCGCGGCGGTCATCAGATGAGTCTCGGAGCGATCGGTCTGCGGTCATCAGCGGCTCAAACACCAAACCGTCAGCCGCAGAGCCACGAGTCTCACGCAGAACCAGCGCTGGAGCTCACAGATCAGACAGTCCATCACTTAACATCTGGAGATGTTCAGAGCTGTTTAAACGCTGCTTGATCTGTGCAGATTTCTCTCCTGATTCACACCAGAACACTTTTTCACTGGAGGAAGTGTTATTATGGATTATAGACTCTATGTATTTGAGTTAAAAACATCTTAATGCTGGATTTGTTTCATCTTTGTCTTCTCCAGATGTGCACTGATGGACTGGAGTGGTGTGGATTACTTGTGGATTATTGTGATGTTTTTATCAACTGTTGGGACTCTCATTCTGACGGCACCCATTCACTGCAGAGCATCCATTGCTGAGACACTGATGCAGTGCTACATTTCTACAAATCTTTTTCACCAAATTTGGTGAACTATTCATTAGTGTTGTAAAATTCTTCAGTTATGACACAAACTCTTTTCAGATCATTTCAGTTCTAGTTTTGTTCTCGTCTGATAGTGTCAGTGCAGTTAAATTGAGAAAATGACATATTAATTGTCATGTGAATGCTACGTAATCAAACTGTCTCTTTGTTTCCGTATGTTTCAGAAACGTGTTCACACTCTCGTATTTTGCTGGCTCGGTGTGTTTTAGTCCTGAAGTTTCCGCAGTAAAAACATCTCTGTGTTTCTCATTTGTGCGTCAGGTTTATTTTCAGACGAAGGTGTTTTTACTGAGTCTCTCTAAATGAACCGGTGTGAAGTAGCAGGATTTTCCTAACTAGAATGGGAGGGCTTTCACAGTTTGTGTCAGCAGCTGTATATCAGGCGTCTCTCGCTCGTTCTTCAGCAGCAGGTGTTTCTCATTTGTTTCCACTCACACGCTCATGTTTGAGAGTTTACTGGGGAGTTTTTGTTGCTCTACCTCCTCAGATTTATCGTCTCTGATTATTATTCTTTTTTTATTTCTGTGTTTGTTTGTTTTGAATGACCGCCCTTCATACTGCAGTCTGTATAAGGGCTGTTCTCAGTTATTTATTAAATGATCCAGATGCCAAGTGCAGATGTTTTATTAGACATATTTGCCATTTACACTTTAAACTTAAATTCTGCAGTGTGTGTGTGTGTGTGTGTGTGTGTGTGTGTGTGTGTGTGTGGTGTGTGTGTGTGTGTGTGTGTGTGTGTGTGTGCATGGCTGGTTAGGTTTGATCAGCATTAAATATAAAGTTTTTAGAAGGGTTCTCTTCATGCAGTCATGTGTGTGAGTTTGTGGTTGATGTGTGTGTGTGTGTGTGTGTGTGTGTGTGTGTGTGTTGTGTGTGTGTGAAAGCGTATCTTTGCTCCAGCTCAAGCTCTGTCCATCATTCCCTGTTATTGTTCTGTCGTGTGGTCTTTGACAGTCACTCAGGGATTTGTTTGTGTGTCGGCCTCCATTAGCATGTGTGTGTGAGTAATTACAGCCGCTATTGTTCCTCTTAACGTGCTAATACATGAGGATCAGAGAGGTGTTAACTGTGTTAGTGATGGACAGGAGCGCGATCGCTTATGATGCTGTACAGGCTGAAGTTTGAAGTTCATAGGAAACAGAACACTGTAAAAATACATTTTTTTCGAACTTCAAAACCAATAATACTGGAGTATGTTTTACCAAAAAAAAAAAAAAAAAAAAAAACTTAAAAAAGTCTTTATTTTTTATTAATTGTATATATATATATATATATATATTATATATATATATATATATATATATATATATATATATAATTAGCAATTTTTAATTAATTATTTTATTAATTTCATATTTATATTATGTAAATAAAACTTTTCAATTTCAGTCTTCTTCAAAATTTCACATTTAATCCATTGTTACTTGCTGTTGCTTTGTATTTATTTGTGAAATTTACTAGCAATGAATTGGATAATTGCTCACATTTTTTCAGTGCGTGATTATCAGCTGACTGTATGGAAGCCGTTTCTTCAATGGAATAAAAAAATATATATATTTCTCGAAATCCTGAGAAGTCTGAACTGTGTTGATATCTCAGAACTTTTTCTTGTACTTTTATGAAGAAAAGTCTGAATTATGAGATATAAACTTGAAATTGCAAGATAAAAAGTCACACAGAATCTTTTCTTGTCACACAGTTTCTGAAAGCTGACACTCAAACAGCAGAAGCACACACCAAATCTACAAAACCAGACACTAATTATCAGCCTTTGACTCAGTTTTCAATTTCATAAAACACTTTTTGCAAAACACAACATTCAGTTCTCTATTAAAACACAAAAATCTAACAGTAATTAATATTATGGTCAATGTTTGCTTTTGAGATGTTTTGAATGCAGTGCTTCATTTTGCAAGAGATGTGAGGCATTTTGTATTTTGTGTGCATTTTCTGGATTTGTGTGTAAAGTTTTGAAAATGTGTTTATCAGCCTGTAATATCAGCCTCATCTTCTTATTTCTCTCAGTGTTGTGTAGTGTTTGTCAGTCACTCGTGGTGTAATCTCAGAGCAGATGCTGGTGGAGTCACACTGCTGACTGTTGACTGAGGCACTTTAACGTCTCCGTCAGCTCCAGACTCTCGTGTGTGTCCTGTGTGCTCAACATTACGGCCGCTGATGTGATCGCACTCCCACAGTCCCCTCCTGCAGCAGATGAAAGACGCTGCTGTCGAACGCTCTTTCACGCCGGCGGTCACTCGCTCTTTGAAGTGTCTGGCGGCTCTCTGACCGATCCACAGAGCGAATCTCGCGAGCGCTGTATTGTTGAGCTGTTGTTCTCGGAGGGTCTCGTGTGTGAAAGCGTTTGCTCGCGGCCTGCGCCCCTGCATTGTTTACTCTTGGTCCCGGCTGAGAGAGAATTCCACGCGTTTTCAGGGTCATTTACACCCAAAGAGTGTTTGTCTTTGGGGATGGAGCTCTTTGTGTGTGTGTGAGTGTGTATGTGTGCTCACTGACCTCATTAAAACTACACACACTCTCACAGTGAACATGCTGTCGCTCTGTGCGTTGTAGCACTGCATCAGTGTGTCATCAATGGATGCTCTGCAGTGAATGGGTGCCGTCAGAATGAGAGTCCAAACAGCTGATAAAAACATCACAATAATCCACAAGTAATCCACAGCACTCCAGTCCATCAGTGAACATCTGGAGAAGACAAAAGCTTTCTAAGAAAGGCAAAAGATTTCTCCAAATCGTGGCTGGCCTGAGGGTGAGCACATTTACAGCACATGTTCATTTTTGGGTGAACTATTCTTTTAATACAAGCATCTTTGCAGTATTGAACATGTAAATAAATTGTGTCAGTGTCACTGTAGAATTAGAAGTACAACTTTAATTTCTGCTGTAACGCAGCTCTCCAGTGTTCATCGTGTTCCAGCGACTGAACAGAAGATTTCCGCATCACAGAAGGCGGAGCCTCAGAGCCACGCCCACCTGTTATGTAATCACCACAAACCAATGGTAGTTTGAAGGTGCTTACCAGCCGGAGAGAACTTTGCAGGAAATTTCACTTTGTCAAGCTGTTTTGAACTGCTGAATCAAACTCCTGATTCCGTTTTCAATGGCTTCATGTTTGTTTTTCAGTCGGGGCTTTTATTATCTGCTCTTCCACAACTGACTTCATTCATGCAACCTTCGTCTTTTGTTTCTTTTTGTAAACACTTTTGAAGACATTTTTAGCAGTCAAAAACCTTTAATTCATTTGAGAGTTTTTATCTAAAACCTTTTAAAGTAGCACTTTTATAGAATTTCAATTAGTAATTCGTTTCTCGGCATGACAATAGCCAACGAAGCTGGTGTGTCATTTTTTACTATTCCTAGTGAATAACACACAGCTAGTGAAACCTTACACTCAAAGAGCAGAACCTCAGCCCAGATCTATAAGCACATTCTCAGCCTCACACTTTTTGCAAAACACTACACACACTTCTCTACATGAGACACAGAAATCTATCATTATGTCACTTCTTTGACATTTCAAGACACTGTTTTCCCAAAATACTACACATATGAAGCTACTGATCAAACACATCCATCTGGTGTGCAGACACTTGGGTGCTTTCTGAACTGTAAACTCAACAATCAAGGTGTAAGCACTATAAAAAGTTAACAGATGAATGAATTTTTGTCTTCAACAAAAATGAAAGGCAGTGGTGCAGGGAGAGGAACAGGGAGAAACATCTTTGGCCAGAGAGCTCTTCTGAATGTACCGGGTCAACGTGGTGGCATGCTAAAATAGGTCCTTACAACACTGACCACTTACGTTTTTAGACAGACTAAGCGGTGGACAGACTAGGTGTCTGGTGCCATTATTCCAGAACCTCCCACAACACTCTCCCTTCCTTCCCTTTTCTCCTTCTGCATGGCAGTGGAAGGTTTATGACCTCTGACCCTATGCTACACCCCTCATTCAAGCAATGGAGGAGGCCTGTGACCTAACAGATGCAGAGTCTGTGTGAGGATGGAGTCTCCATTTGAGAAGATTCTTCTCTCGCTGTATTGCAAGGGAGGATATTGACTGTGATATGGATGAAGTGGCCATACCCAGCCATATGAAGAGATGATGCTGAGGTGTTGTTTACTCATCTCCACAAAACTTTATGTACTACTGTATATTGTATTTGGAATACATTTTGATTTTCAGTGCAAAATTTAGCCTAATTGCAATGATGTACTGAAGGATTTTACGATGTGCTGGGAAATAAATATTGTCATGAATGTGCAGTACTTGTCTCATGTGTTGTGTTTGGTCTGTATATTCATGTATTTTAACAATATCTAAAAAAAAAAAAAAAAAAAAATGCATAAAAAATAGAAATGTTAAAAGTGTTTAAGATTGTGCCCAGCAGTGTCTAAGTGTTTCAAACTGAATCTAACTGTATGAACCATGTGTGTGCCATATGGTACCAAAATTTGGTTTTGTTAAATTATGGTAAAGCTTTGAATGAAGTGCTTCGTTTTGCAAAAGCTCTGAGATGTTCTGATACTTGTGTGTGTGGATGTGTTAATCGTGTGTAGTGTTTTGACAAAATGAGCCTTGTTTTTAAAATTGTGCCCAAGCAATCGTAAAAAACTGTAAAACACCAACCAGCCGAGCAGCTCTTACACTTGCCTTTTCCTTAAATTTTTTCAGAATTCCTCTTTGAAAGTCCTCATGCTCAGGATGCTTTAGCTGCCTCACAATCACAATCACACGGATGCATTCAGAAGCAACTCTGTTTCAAATATGTTTAGAATCTGCTCCCATCATATGTGTGTGTGTGTGTGTGTGTGTGTGTGTGTGTGTGTGTGTGTGTGTGTGTGTGTGTGTGTGTGTGTGTGTGTGTGTGTGTGTGTGTGTGTGTGTGTGTGTGTGTGTGTGTGTGTGTGTGTGTGTGTGCGTGGGTGTGTGTTTGCGGTCTGACGGATGGACTTTCAGTGTTTCAGAGTCTACATCAATTTGGAAGCTGCTTGAAAAAGCCACAAACGGCCGATGGCTCGCGGCCACATGCGGATCCATTTCTTTGGGGTTGAGAGGTTATCCGCACATATTTTCCACTACAGGGACGATTCTACATGAAGATTTTCAGTGTGAGACGCTTGAGCTGAAGCCAAGCAGATGCCTGCAACTTCACATAATGCTGTGGTTTGTGGAATGCACCGTTAAGGTACTTCTATGAACCTTTTAGGGGTAAATAAAGCACAAAGTTGTTCTTTAAGGGTCTTACAATCACACTTTTTTGAGAGTGTTGTGGCATGCTCAACATTTTAATCATTTTCTAACTCTTGTCAGTTATCACATGTGCTCAGATTCACTGAGAGACCTTTGGACATGTTTATGTTTAAAATCCGTCATCAAGACGTCTGGAGTATGAAGTGCACTGTTCTTGCGAGCTGATTGGCTGAGGCTGCGTGTGTGGGCCGGATGAAGCTGTCAATCAAAGCGCAGCCACTTACTTAAGCGTGTGACACTGATTCTGTCAGACAGCGTAAATATTTGGCTGCGACTGAGCAGTAAAGTAAAACACAGGGCCTGCGGAGTAAATGCAGAACACAGACTAAATGACCTGCATTTCTCAGTCTAGACGGCTCAAAGCACTAATGCATCGCATCTACGCCGACCTGCATTTGTCTGTTCATCGCACAACCACACCGCAATTAGTTCCAGACAAGAACCACCTACTTAGAATAACATTAGACATAAAATCACATTAGAGCTCAAGACTGAAGGCCTACAGCTTCCTTTTTCTATAGACACAGATATTTCCATAAATACATATACATATGTCAGTGCATTAGTGGCTCTGTTTTCAAGAATGAGTCATTGAATCATTTATTCTATTCTTAAAAGTAACTCTTTATGAGTGAGTCACTTGAGTCATTCAGCACTCAAATGATTCAGTGATTCAGTGTGCATCTTGCTCGAATCATATTTTAAATTTAAATTATTATTATTCAGTTGATTCATTCAGAAATTAAATGACTGTTTATGAGTGTCACCTGAATCATTCGGCTGATTTAGTGATGCTCTCTTAATGAGTGTTTGAATCATTCACTCACTTGATTTATTCAGAAATTAAATAAATGACTCTTTATGAGTGAGTTGCCTGAATCATTCAGCACCTGTGGCTCATGTGTAAATTATATTTTAAATATTAATTCAAGTATTGTTTACATATACACTATAGTTAAAGGGTTTGTGGTAGTTTATTATTATGTTTTCATTTAAAGAAGTCTCTTATGCTCATCAAGGCTGCATTTATTTGATCAAAAATACAGAAAAAATACAGTAATCTTGTAAAATGTTATTACAATGTAAAAGAATGGCTTCTATTTTAATATTCTTTAAAATGTAATTTATTTCTGTGATGCGCAGCTGAATTTACATCAGCCATTACGCCAGTATAAAGTGTCACATGATCCTTAAGAAATCATTCTAATATGCTGATTAATTATTAGAATTATAAATGTCAAATATTTTTTTGAAAACTGTGATACTTTTTTCAGGATTCTTTGATGAATAAAAAGTAAAAAAAAAAAAAGCATTTATTCAAAATAGAAATCTCTTCTATCAATATAAATCTTTGCTATCACTTCTTAACAATTTAGCACATTCTTGCTGAATAAAAGTATTAATTTCTTTAAAAAAAAAAAAGAAAGAATAAAAATTTACTGAGCCCCAAACTTTTGAACTGTAGTGTATATTGTTAGAAAAGATTTCTATTTTAAATAAATGGTCTTCTTTTTAACTTTTTATTCATCAAAGAATCCTGAAAAAAAGTATCATAGGTTTAAAAAAAATAAAAAATAAAAAAAATAAGCAGCACAACAGTTTTCCAGCATAATAAATCAGTATATTAGAATAATTTCTGAAGGATTATGTGACACTGAACACTGAAGTAATGATGCTGAAAATTCAGCTTTGCATCACAGGAATAAATTAGATTTTAATGCATTTTAAAATAGAAAAACATTATTTTACGTCATAATAATATTTCACAATATAAATATTTTTCCTGTATTTCTGATCAAATAAATGTAGCACTGACGAGCATATGAAACTTTAAAAAAAACATTAAAAAATTGTTCTGATCCCAAACTTTTGACCGGTAGTGTATGGTCAAATAATTGTATCGTCACTGTCTGTGTGTGACTCTTTCAGAAGAAGGAAAGATTAAGTGGTCTCGTAGCTCTTGAGATGAAGGGGCAGCCGTCTGAAGCGCTGGAGCCGCGGCTGTCAGGAGGACCTTCTGCGTGTTGATGTTTAACTCACTAATGCAGTGCGGGAATGTTTACGGCGGTACGAGCTGCTTTTAGTGATGCTGTTGAGCCGGTCTGGAGACGTCACGGTGAGATAAAGACCCTCCACAGGGAATGAAACCAAAGCAGACGGCAAACTGTGACGCTTTGTGAAACCTGCAGGAGATGAAGCACAGAAAACAGTGTCTAGTGATGTTGTGTCAGCCTGTGTGGAATTTCAGAAGTTAATCATTTCACAGACAAAAGCTGTACACTCTAAGGTTTCACTTGATGCTTTTCTTAAAACAAAATGGGACATTTACATAACTTTTGGAATTTAAGAAGTTAATGTTTTCATTTGGCCTGGCATACATAAAACAGCATTTTAGTCATTTTCACAGATCTGTGTGAACGGGATTGTTGTTGCCTGTGTGCAATTTTTATTTTTTATTTTTTATTTTTGAAAATATAAAGGAAATACAGTTACATTTTATTTTAAGGTGTTTATTTTTATGTTTTATTTATACATTTTATACATTTTAAGGTGTTCCTGTTACAGTGTAATTACTCATTTAAGTACTGACTAATATTAATTAACTACATGTACTTACTATATGGTTAGGGTTAGGATTAGTGTTTGGCTAAGGGTTACTTGCATGTAATTATGAATAATTAAGTGTATATAATAATAAACACCTGCACCATGTTTAACAATGGCACCTTAAAATAAAGTGTTACCCGAAAAACTTGTTGTGCACCATTGTCATGTTTTAAAGTAACCACAATGATTTTTACTTTTTTTTTTTTTTTGTCAGATATTAGTCTGGTCTATTCCAGTCACAAGTTCCTCTAAAGGCAAATGATACCTCGCTAAACTAGTTTACTTGGTTAATCCAGTGACTAGTCCTTCCTCAGAAGTCCATCAACACATTAGCTTGTGGACATGACAGAGGTTTGGATGAAACCCTGATGGTGAGGTTTGAGAGAGATTTATGACTGTCTTCTGACACTGAGGCGAATCAAAGCCAAACTCCAGTCACAGAAGAAATGCAATAAAACTACCAAAACATTTCATACGTCTCAAATCAACTCATTCTTCCATAACACTAGCAATCCAATCATACACACTTTATTACTCATAACACGACAACCTAAAAAACACTAACAGGTAGCATTATACAGTGTTTTCTTTTGTAAAAATTTCTTTACAAAACAAGAATGACACTCTCTGCTGTTTATAATTCACTGCAGTAAATGTTACATGTTCCATGTTTACATTACAGTACGAAATTATTCCTAGGTTTTCCCTTTTGTATAGATGGTAATGAAAGTGAAAGACTAACACTTGTGAAGATGTTCAGCTACATGATAGTATTTGATTTTTCTATATGATATTACTGAAGTAATGTAGAGAATTTTTGTCTTATTCATTTTTGTATTGCGCTAGGCTTTTAACTTAAGTTTTACAGTTTTGAAAATAGTATGTAAACGTGCAAATTGGCTTAAGTAGTGCATAAAGTTTAAGTGCTGAGGTGATAAAAGAATTCATGTACTCTGACAGATGTTGTCAATGAATGCATTTTGTGCCAAAGCAAGAGGCTGATGTTGTGCTCGCTGTCTGAAGAGTTCTGAAGAACTGACCCAAGTATTGAGAAATATGTCCCAGCGATCGTAAAAAGCTGTAAAGCGACAGATGACAGCAGCACACGCTTACAACAAACAGAACGATATCATGCATTGGTGTGGACGCTAATATGGTTATCGTTATTATTTCTGGTGTGAACGGGTCTTAAGACTAATATTATTTAAGCCCTGTCACAGATTTTCACAGTGTTTGGGAAACCTGTTTGGACTCATTAATTGTTATTATTTCTGTGATTGTGTTCGGTGCAGAAATCACACACTCTTCAGCTCTGTGGAGTGTTTTCGGCGCATCCATCGTAACGTAATGGGCGATTTCCATCACAAAGCTGAATTACTGACTTTCATAGGGCCGCAGTGCTTTGATATGGAGGCTCTCTGGTTCCCGCGCGTGTGAATGTGGCCAGTGACCCACAGAACGGACACAACGCATTCGTTCAGGCCCGGCTCTTTCATTCAGCACCTCCTCCTCCTCTGCGCCGTAATTTAAGGGGCTGAAAAGGCTCTTTTGCGTCGCTGAAGATGCTTTGGCCGCAGCAGATGGAGGGAGTTTGGGAGGCTAGCGGGGTGGCGATAGGCTAATTTGAGCAGCACAAAGCCGGCGCGCTTTCAAATGCAGAGCAGGAGGCTTTGATGAGCATGGGATGAAAGCGCAGGGAGCCCAGTGGACGACGGGGGCCCTTTGTCCCAGACAAGAAGGCATCTGCTGGGCTTTGCCCTCCTCTCTGGGACGAGCCCCTCCAACAATGATGGACGGGGCCAGAGAGTGTCACCGGCGCTGATGAAAAGAACTCTTTGTGAGTGTGTGTGTGTGTGTGTGTGTGTGTGTGTGTGTGAGTGTGTGTGTGTGTGTGTGTGTGTGTGTGTGTGTGAAACTTAAACTCATCTGCAGTATTTGGTTATGAGCTCACAGGTGGAGGAAACATGATTGATTCTCCTGTTGGAAGCAAATACACTAGTTTGTTTGGAAAAGGAACTATTGTGAGTGATCAGTCTAAACAGTGTTTTTTTTTTTTCTCACTGGGAAATTTCATGGTGACACAAAGGTGAGCTGCAGCAGCAGCAGAAGCAACAAAAAGCGGCAGCTAGAACTAATTAAGAGAAACTCTCCTCTGCGGAGCCTTTGATCTGTGAGAGACTCACTCAGGCTTCAGCAGAACCTCCTTCCGGAGCGCCAGACACAAACACTTCTTCTTGTCTGTCTTCACTAGCACTAGTCCTCATACACTGATCAAGTGTGTAAGCGCAGCATTTGTGACTTTCCTGTGTAAAGTAGTAGCACAACAACATACTTGTTCTTATGCACTTTTCTCAGATTTTTCTAAGATTTTAACTTCAGCAGATCAGCACAGTGCTCAGACAACACATTTTTGGCGCAAACACTAAAACTAAAAACTTTTCGGGGCTGGAATAACACTATGAAAAAGAAAACTCTTTGCCTCACACTGCCAGCAACTTACACTGCAGAGACGGGAAAACACAGCTGCCTACATGCAAACAGATGGAAAGAAAAAATCTCTTGTGGAATCTACTTTCTGCATGAACTGCCACAGACTTCTACAAAGGATTGTGGTTCTTGAGACAAAGTTTATACCAAGTGTAGAGGAACAAACCAAAACTGATCGAAAGACTAATTGATGGCACAAACGGGGAGCGAGAACCAAAAAATGTGGGTGAGGAATCCCCAAATGTGATTTAACATGGATCGTATCATCCAGGAGCTTGAGGTCAAGCAGACAGCGGCATTCAGCTCAGAGCGTAGCTGAGCCCAGGACTCTTGATAGTGGGCGACTCCATTATCAGAAACATCAGTAGCAGGACTACAACTACATGCTGCTATCCTCAAGCAACCATCTCTGATGTAAACAAGGAACTTCTGAACATTCTGATGACGCACAAGACTGCAAATCAAATTATCATCCATGTGGAGAAGAATGATATTCGGAAAGAGCAGTCTGAACTCCTTAAGAAGGACTTCAGAGAACTCTTTGAAACACTTCGAAGACTCAAAGTTCAGTCGTTCATCAGTGGGCCACTCCCAAGAAGGGGAACTAACATGTTTTCACGGTTGCTTGGGCTGAATGCATGGCTACAAAGAACCTGCAGTATAAAAGGAGTCAACTTGGAGTAAATCTGGTTTCCGAACACATTACGGCACAGATACGGTGCTCATAAAGATAATAAATGCTATTCGCTTAAATTCTTATGCTGGCAAAATATCAGTGCTAGTATTACTAGATCTCAGTGCTGCGTTTGATACTGTCGATCATAACATACTTCTAGAGAGACTCAAATGGTTCAGGTCATACTTAGAAGGGAGAGGTTATTATGTGAGTCTAGGAGAGCATAAGTCTAAGTGGACGTCCATGACATGCAGAGTCCCACAAGGCTCTATTCTTGCACCGCTCTTGTTTAGCCTGTATATGCTCCCACTAAGTCAGATAATGAGAAAGAACCAAATCACAGCTATGCTGATGATACACAGATTTATCTAGCTTTATCTCCAAATGACTACAGCCCCATTGACTCCCTCTGCAAATGCATTGATGAAATTAATAGTTGGATGTGCCAGAACTTTCTTCAGTTAAACAAGGAAAAAACTGAAGTCACTGCATTTGAAAACAAAGATGAAGTTTTCAAGGTGAATGCATACCTTGACTCTAGAGGACAAACAACTAAAAATCAAGTCAGGAATCTTGGTGTGATTCTGGAGACAGAACTTAGTTTCAGTAGTCATGTCATGTCACTTGGAGAAACTTGTTCATGCCTTTATCACCAGCAGGGTGGACTACTGTAATGGTCTCCTCACCGGCCTTCACAAGAAGACCATTAGACAGCTGCAGCTCATCCAGAACACTGCTGCCAGGATTCTGACTAGAACCAGAAAATCTGAGCATATCACACCAGTCCTCAGGTCCTTACACTGGCTTCCAGTTACATTTAGGATTGATTTTAAAGTACTTTTACTCATTTACAATCACTCAATGGCCTAGGACTGAAAAACATAGCAGATATGCTCACTGAATGTAAACTAGTGCTGTCAAACGATTAATCGCATCCAAAAAAAGTTTTTGTTTGCATAATATATGTGTTTACAGTGCATATTTATTATGTATATATAAATACACACATATAGTATAAATATATATTATTTTAATTCATTTTATGTAAAGCACTTTGAATGACCATTGTTTATGAAATGTGCTTTATAAATAAACTTGCCTTGCCTTACGTGATCAGACTCACTTTAGATGGTAAAAATCCAGCTATAAAACACCCACAACACCATTTACATTTTCTGATAAAGTAACGGTCTACATTATAAAATTAATTTTTCAAAATCAGCCACATTTTACACTAAAAGTACAATTGCAGGACATTTTGTTAAGTACATAAATATGAAAATTAATTTGTAGTATGATTAGCATGAAATAAGTATATTTCTTTTTCACTAGGGAACATTCTTCAGAATATCTTCTTTTGTGCTTCAGTCGCAGTCAGTCGTGCAGGTGTGGACAGCATGATAAGAGGTTCTCTGGCAGGTGTGCAGGATGAACACTACAGCTCTGGTTTGTGTTTCAGGTGATCTTCGCTCTGAATCAGACGCTCCTGCAGCAGGAGAGTCTCCGCGCCGGGGGCCTGCAGATGCCCTACACCACCGAGCACCTGATCAAGCACTACAACTGTGGAGACCTGAACTCCATCATCTTCAGCCACGACCCCTCGCAGGTACTGAGGTCCTGTCACTCTCCTGACCGCTGCTGCGCTCCATCCGTCTCACCCAAGAGAGTCCAGGACACTTTACTTTTCAGTTTATTCCTATGAAAAGATTTTTCAGATTTGATTTTATGAACAGATCGTTTCAGATTTTTTATTTTATTTTTTTTTTTTTGGAGGAAACTTTAAAAACCTTACATAAAGTTTTTTTTTTGTGTGTGTGTGTGTGTTTTAGATAGTTATTAGTGCTGCCAAAAGATTAATCGTGATTACTCGCATCCAAAATAAAAGTTTTTGTTTATATAATATATGAGTGTGTACAGTGTATATTTATTCTGTATATATAAATAGACACACATGCATGTATATATTTAACAAAATATGCTATGTTTATATATTAAATATATTTACAGTGGGTAAAATAAGTATTGAACATGTCACCATTTTTCCCAGTAAATATATTTCTAAAGGTGCTGCTGACAACTAATAAATACATTTCAGTAGTTCAGTACTTTTCCCCTGGGCCATTCCATTTTATTACACATAACTTAATTTCTGAACTTATTTGTTTTGTTCTCTTTGTATGTATGGATTACTTGGGTTGTTACCGACATCTGGTAAAAATATATTCAATGAAATATATTCACTGAGAAAAATGGTGACGTGTTCAATACTTATTTTACCCGCTGTATATATAATATAAATTATATGAATATAAATATATACATGTAAATATTTTCTGTACTGTATTTATATATAGATAATAATAATAATAATAATAATAATAACTTGCTGAGCCCAATCCTCCGTTACTAATTTAAAAACATTACTGTATTGCTGTATTAAAAGTAGTGTATTATGTATAGTAGAGTATTATGAGAGAGAGAAGTGTGATTACTTGCATCTGATACAGCATTCATTCTTCAGACCTCATTTCATTAGAAAATAGTGAATTTTTTGTTTGTAGTAAAATGTAGTTTTTAATTTAGTTTTTCTTAATGTGCTATTACAGTTTTTCTCGATTGCTAACAAACACACAATTCCCCATTTTCTCACAACTACAAGCACAGTCTCAAAACTACACACCAGCTTGTGCAAACTTCAACACCTCCAAAGTCAAACATTTTAGTCCAAAACACATTTTCTTTTGTCTTATTTTGGGAAACAGGAGACATTTTGCAAGTCAATATCTCGTCAAATACACACACTACTTCACTGCCTAGAGAACACTAGTGAGATCACTTTTGTTTGTAAGAAAAGTTTACTTTCACTACACTACTGTAAAGAGATATTACAGTAGATGAAAACACTAGAAGAGAAAAGTTCAAAGACCAAACAACTGAATATACAGTAAACACACATTGGTATATACTGTCAGTTACTGTAACTAAATAAGTAAATAAATACTAGCAATCGAGAAAAACTGTAATGTTGTGTATTGTCTGTCTTGCATGGGGTGTAAATACAAAATTTATCATGCTGCAGAACAAAGTAACAGTAAAGTTTTTACAATTACAAATACAATCTAAATGTGTGTTAGCAATCAAGAAAAACTGTAAGAGCATCTGTTTTTCTAACCTGGACTGCAACGATATCTGTGTGATTTGCGTCCAGGTGCCGAACTTCAAGAATGCGACGCTGCCGGCGAGCGAGCAGGTGACGGCGCAGGAGATCGAGCTCTACTTCAGACAGGAGCTGATCTACAAGCGTAACGAGCGCATGGGCCGGCGCGTCCGAGCGCTGCTGGAGGAGCAGCCCGACAAGAGCTTCTTCTTCGCCTTCGGAGCAGGTCAGTCTCTTCGGACGCTCCCGGACCCTTACACGTCTTCTGAAGTCTCTTTCAGTCTGCATGTTCTTCTTTTTCCGTTTGGGTTTGTTTTCTGTGGGGTTAGTTGAGGCATGTTTTCCTCTCCGCTCTTCGATGTGGCTCGTTTTTGACCTCACTGTACAAATATCCTCCAGCGTTCGGCGGTTTTTGAAACACTGCTGCTAAAAATAATGGTGAGCTCGTGTCGCAGAGATTAAACCAGATTATGCTCTTTCTAGGAACAAATCTTGACTTTAAAGCCCTGAGCAAGTTTGTAGCCGTGGTCCTTTGATGAAGCGTCACAATAACCGGCTCTCTGGCTGTTCATGTGTAGATCAGCGTTAAATGAAATGATGTGGAAGTCTGATTAAGTCTACTCAGAGTTATTTTGGTAGCAGCACTCGTGCAGTAATCACAGTTCATTTAGAGAAACTGGATTTGGCCATAAACACACGCAATCTACTCACCGCCACATATTCTGCTTCATTTAACTCCTGATTGAAGATTATAAACAGGAGGAAACTCCACTCTTATTGACCTCTCAAACTCTCTCTCTCTCTCTCTCTTGAGTGTGTGTGTGTGTGTGTGTGTGTGTGTGTGTGTGGGTGTGTGTGTACCTGGTATTTATCAGGTTAAGGGGACCAAATGTCTCCACAAGGATAGTAATACCAATACATTTTTTAGGTCCTCATGAGGAAACAAGCTTATAAATCATACAGAATGAGTTTTTTTTTTTTGAAAATCTAAAAACAGAACGTTTCCTGTAAGGGGTAGGGTTAGGTGTAGGGTTGGTGTAGGGTGATAGCACATACAGTTTGTACAGTATAAAAACCATTACACCTATGGGATGTCCCCATAAAACATGGAAACACAACATGTGTGTGTGTGAGAGAGAGAGAGAGAGAGAGAGAGAGAGAGAGAGAGAGTGTGTGAGAATACATTTGAAGTGCATGCTGAGTGAATTCTGCATTTCAAAACTTAAATACAAGAAGGGTTAGGATATTTAAAGTGTACTTAAGTATACTTAAAATAGTTTCACTTTAGCACAAACAAGTATATTTATTACAACTTTAAGGCTGATTTATACTTCTGCGTCGGACCTACGCCGTAGCCTTTACGCCGTAGGCTATGCGTCAGTTTTAGTTTATACTTACGCCGTAGGCTATGCGTCAGTTTTAGTTTTTAATTTGTTGTCGGATAGTCTGTGGTGTCCACGGGCATGTTGCTGGTGTAACCCGCAGTACCATGACAAAAGCCGAAGAAGAAGCGGCTCGGCGGAGAAGCATTATTATAGCCATGACGGCGACAAATAAATATTAAATCAGTATTTAAAACTACAAAAGGAGACAAACAACGGAACAAGAGAAGATGGCATTCTTTCAATCTTCACAAGGACTTGTACCACGGCAGATCAACATTGTTTATCGCGGACAAATACTGATGTATAATGCTATGTAGTATAATAAATGATAAGACAAATTGTTCTTTGCTTTGTTTTATTTTATATAAGAAGGTGTAACATTAAAATATATTAAAGTGCACATTATAAACACACACCAAACTCAAGTACATACGGAGGAAGGGGTTCTAGCAGACCAATCACAGCGTCTGAGGTCTGCGTAGAATTGACGCACTGTTAGATTTTTGGAGAGGTGCACGTCAGGTCACGGCGTTGGCTACGGCGTAGGGTGTGTGTCTATGCGTAGGCTACGGCGTAGGTCCGACGCAGAAGTATAAATCAGCCTTTAGTTGTACCAAAGCAGTGCTTAAGTATACTACTTTTTTTTCACTAGGGAGTGCATATTTTCATGCTTTATTGTTGCATTTATCAGATTATATTGTTTACATTTTGTAACAATACAAGCAATCAAGCAGTTGTCTATTCAGTATATATCACTGTACGTGAGTGGACTGGATATGTGCAGATAAAGTAGGATACACTTTTAACAAATATAGTTACATTTAGCAGTGATTTGAACAATTGAGCAGTTGAGTATGTGTAGTATGTGTAGTATATATAGAGAGAGAGTAATGTATGTATGTTAGTGATGTGAACAAACCATTAAACGTCAGTGTGAAAACATCCTAGCAGCTGCATATAACTGAAGAACTGAAGTTTGCGGGTTTGAACGGGTAGTTAGTGGCTAGTTAATCTAGTTGCTGTGTTGTAAGTCAGCAGTGGGTCGCGTGTTTGGCGCAGCAGCGTGTTTAGTCTCTGGGCTTGTTTGTTTGACTGGAGCTGATAAGATAAAGAGAGCATGTTGATCAGGGTTAAAACAACAGCAGCGCTGCGAGACAATACTCGCAATTAGCATTCCATTGTGTGCTCATTAGCACTGATCCCAGGTCAGCGAGGAACGGCAGGAATGTTTGTGTTCTCGGACAAACGCTGTTATCCTGTCAGATCCACAGCTGAGCCAATTAAAGGACATCAGAACGAGATCATGCTCACCGGAATACTGGACTCTGATTGGTCAGTGGCTTCATATTCACCATCAGGAGTTTAACTGGGAAGACTAGAGAAGTTTTGCTTCAATACTTTGTATATATATTTTTTTAATAATAAAGTTCATAATCATATTTGTTTTTGTTCAGTATAAATGTTAAAAACTGTCAGTGGTTTAAGCGGTTATTGGTCAGTGCAGTCCTAATCATCAGTTCACGAGTTCACACTCACATATCATGAAGAGAGTAAAGGTCGTGTGTGTTTGGCGTTGTGTCCGAGGGGAGGTTATAGGAATAGAAGGGCTGCTGGAAACTGTCGGGGAACAGAAGTAGATCTGCTGTGTATGTACACTTCTGATCTTGTTCAATAAATTAATTGTCTGAACTTTGCCTCCTGAACTTTGTTAATAAAAGATTATTAAAAACCACATTCTGCTGACCCCTAATAAGTCTCACAGCACTGCACAAGTATTTTTTTAATGGAATGAATAAAACTGTCTTATTCAAGCATTTATTTATATTGGTTAAATTAATTACCATTTGCATTTATTTTTTACTACAAGTTCCATGGTTAAACAGTGGTTAGTGTAGCAAAAACCATGGTTAATTTGTGGTTACCATGCAATACCGTGCATTAATTTTATGATAGAAGATAATTTGATATGATATGATTATTTGTCTGCTAAATTAGTACTGTAACATTACACTAGATAATAATGATCTCCTTTATACAGTATTTTGAGTGATGACTGATGAGCAATGGGCTGCTGCTGCTTAATTAAGTAAACAAAGACAAAACTACAATAGCATATCTACAGCTGAAACTGACCTGCAGTTGAAACCCTGACCAGTAGTTTTTCTCCTCTGCTCCAGCTGTGCGCTTCACAGTCCACTCATTCTCTCTCTCACATTGATCACTCTGAGTCTGATCCAAACCGTTTGGCGGAGAGCACGAGCCGAAGCATTGCCAGTCACGACTAACCGATTCATGATTTATTACAGATTTAATCATCGAATGGCGAATTCTGAAATAACCGCTTTAGTACATTCGGCAGGCAATTATACAATAACAATATTAAAATAGCGGGAATTGTCCCGGTTCTCCCCATGGCCAGTCCGAGCCTGATTTCCACAGACACGCAGAACGTTCAGGATTCATATATTGTCTTTTTGCGGCATAATATTCACAGACACAAGTCCATATTGTGGTTTGATTCAAGTGTACTGACCTACTTTTGATTTATTCGTCCATAATGTGGCATATTCCATCCGCAGTAGGCTACAGGAATTCCATTTTTATGACTGGATTCTATGAACCAGACTGTGTTTTCCGCATCACAGAAATTATAGGGCGGTATGTCTCAGAGTAGTCAGTGCAATTTGGGAAAGAAATCAGTTAAATCTGTATGTGGATGTGTGCAAATATGCAAATGTAAACCCCTTTGTAATCATTAAAATTTTCATAAGTAACTGTAATTTAATTACACATTTTTTTCTTAGTAACTGTAACTGATTACAGTTACATTTATTTTGTAATTAAATTACGTAACGCCGTTACATGTAACTAGTTACTCCCCAACACTGTCCACAGCAGTCCTTCATTCACATCCAGCTCAGCGGTGTGTGTGTGTGTGTGTGTGTGTGTGTGTGTGTGTGTGTGTGAGAGAGAGAGAGAGTGTGTGTGTGTGTGTGTGTGTGTGAGAGAGAGAGAGATAGAGAGTGAGTATGCGTGTGTGTGTGTGTGTGTGTGTGTGAGAGAGAGAGAGAGAGAGAGTGTGTGTGTGTGCGCGTGTGTGTGTGTGGTGTGTGTGTGTGTGTGTGTGTGTGAGAGAGAGAGAGTGTGTGTGTGTGTGTGTGTGTGAGAGTGTGTGTGTGTGTGTGCGTGTGTATGTGTGTGTGTGTGTGCGAGAGAGAGAGTGTGTGTGTGTGTGTGAGAGAGTGAGAGAGTGTGTGTGTGCGTGTGTGTGTGTGTGTGTGTGTGTGTGAGAGAGAGAGAGGTGTGTGTGTGTGAGAGAGAGAGTGAGAGAAGAGAGAGTGTGTGTGTGTGAGAGAGAGAGAGGGAGTGTGTGTGTGTGTGTGAGAGAGAGAGAGAGGGAGTGTGTGTGCGGAGCTGAAATAATCCCGAGGCTGTGAGTGTGTGGTGTTTCAGGCTGGTTTCTGGTTCTCGTGGGATTGTGTATCTCTGGCACGATCTCTCTGCGTCTCTCGCTGCCAAACAAAGCAGAGCTGAACGCGGAGGCCGATGCTCACAGGATGGTTTCAGCTCGACGGAGGGATGAAAGAGGGAACGGCTTCAGTGTGAAAACAAACAGCTGCGCTGATGTTCACATGTACGGTGCGTTGCGTGTCAAGACTTTGTTTAAATCTCATCTAATCCTGGAGCGAGGTCCGTGCCGTCAGTCTAATCATGTGAGCATTCACTCAAGATCGACAGCATTCATGCAGCGCAGTATTATACACCATCACAAAACATGAACGAAGAAATAAAGTCAGCAGTAGACATGTCATGCCATGAAGCAGAAGATCATGGAACTCGCAACGCCAAGGTCATGGGTTCGATTCCCATTAAAAGCAATATCTGATAAAATACATACCTTGATTGCAGTACAGGTCGCTTCAGATTAATAACTCTGTTGAATGCATCAGTAAGAATGTAAATGTCAGCCGCTGAGGAGAGTTTCATGACAAGAGCTTTTCTACATGTTCTACCAGTTACACAGGAACTGTATAAATACAGCAAAATAAAATCTAACTAAATAAAACAACATTTTAAATATTTTAAATTTGCGTATGATAAAAATTCTAAAAATCAAATTTAAAACTAATTAAACATTATATGTATGCCCTTAAGAGATGATATATTTATTATAGTATTACTGCATTAAAAGCAGTGTGTATGATAATATTTTTAAATTGTTTTATTGATTATATATATTATTATATATTTTTATATATTTATATATATATATATATATATATATATATAAATTAAAAGCATCTGTGCTTGTTTCTAAATAAATCTGCTTAAAAAACATTTTGTTAAATTCTTATTTCTAAATAAAGCTGCTTACATTCTTAAAAATAACTATAAAAAAGCATCTGTGCTTTTTTTGTTGTTGTTGTTTTTTTTTAATTCTAATTTCTAGATAAAATCTTTAAAATCTCTAATCTCTAAATTTACAAAAAAATTTAAAAGCACAAACTGGGATTACAGACCGTAATAAATGGACAAGCTGCACTTTCCTCTTCAGTTTGTCTGCAGGCAAAAACATAAAACCCTGTTCCAGGTGCACGAGCCAAGCTCGGGGTCAGGTGGGGTCAGAGGTCACAGTGCATTGCTGGAGCTGTAAGCGGTCTCCAGTTACTCGGGATGAAGAATCGGATGGATTTAAGGAGTTACTCTGAAACAGTTTTCACTCAGAAATTGCTAGTATTCTGAAAGAGTCAGATCATGCGACTCAAACCAGTGATGTTATATCATTTATAGAATGTAGTGAAGTAAAACTTACTTTAAAACTCCTTATTCTTTTAAATGCTATATTTTTCCATCATTTTTAAGTTCTCGTCTGAGCGTCTCCAGACTGCGTTTCACAGTCGTTCATACAACCTCATAAATCCCCGATGCAGCAATCCTCTCTTCAGCGCTGAAACACTCCTGCAGTGTTCATGTTGATCAGCAATCAGACACAAACACACCGCCGCTTCTGAGCCTCAGGTCAAACCGCTCAAACACAGCAGATCCAGATCCATCTCTCCGTCACCTGAAGCGCCGGAGAAACACAGTCTGATGGACGTGTCTCGGATCACTTCCAGATGTTACACATCATATCAGATCATTCCAGCAGGAGTAAACCTAACCGAATCTTCTCTTTCAGAGATGAGAATTACAGTCTCACAATATTCTGTTTTATTTTTTCTCTAATTCCATGTATTCTGTGGTTTTAAATGTCCCGGATTCCATTTAAATGGTTTAATTAAGTTAATATTAATCAATCAAAAAAAGATGTCCAATAAATTTAATTCATAAAACTTTAACATTTTGATGACTTATTAAACTTTAAACAATAATAAGGCCCTATAAGAAGAAATTCTGTGTTGTCAGTTTTATTTTTTCATAAATTCTCTGTTTTGTGATTTAATACAAATGATCTGTGTTAATAAAATCAATGCATAGAATTTTTTTTTAATTATTTAAATTTAAATAATCTTTTAAAATAAAATCTAATTAAGTTTTAAACACTGCTTCTTCTTCTTCTTTTTTTTGGCAAACAAAAAGCAGTTTAAAAGAAAACGTGTATGAATATTTGTTGCTGTCTGAATTGCTCTGATTCAGACTCAGATCATGTGGTGTTTTGCGATGGATCCAGATACACACAAATGAAGTATTTTTACTTGTACTATTGTTAGTTGGCTTGTTGTTTTTGTTTGTTTTGTGAAACCATTGCACGGTGTGTGTGTGTGTGTGTGTTCAGGAGTGTGTGCTGTGTGCTGCTCGAGTCACACACACGTATGCATGCTCCAGCGGACGTGTTTCAGACTCTGAATGTTTCTGGTCTCGTGAAGCCACGGCCCCCAGAACAGCGTGAAAGCAGAGCGAGGAACAGGATCGCTTACACTCCGCTCTGCTCCGGTGTGTAGTGAATAAAAGCCCTCAGGAGCGGCGCATGAAACACACCCTTGTTAGTGTGCAGCCCTCTCTGCTTTCACTCACACACTTCCTGTAGCAGCAAACACACACAACAACACACTACATCATTTATATATATATATAAATGATATATAAAAATATATAAAATCTGGTCCCACTTTATATTAGGTGGCCTTAACAATGATGTACTTACATTAAATGAATCATTTGGTACAATGCACTCATTGTGTACATACATGTTTTTACATTGTAATTATATTTTTAAAAAATATGTAATTACATTTGTAATTAATTTATGTAATTACATTTATAGTTACACTGTTGACCCTTCCCTTACACTTTAACCCTTCCTTAAACCTACCCAAACCTGTCCCTAACCGACCCGTATCCCACCTCAGTAGCAAAAAGGGTGTTTTGCAATTCAATATGAACACAATGAGTACATTGTACTTATTTTTTTGATGTAAGTACATAGCAGTTAAGGCCATCTAATATAAAGTGTGACCTAAAAACTTAAACTACTCCATCACTCCAGAAGTTTCAATATTTTCCATAAACTTGAGAACTCTGGTTCTGAAGTAAAAATTGTAAAAATCAACAGATGTAGAGGTGACAAAATATGGTGTCATCTTACATCTTGATTTTGAGCTGTTTTGGTTTATTTCTAAGCACTTTAAAGGCTGTATTTGCGAGGCTTGTTTGGTCTCGTTTGAAGGCCTGGTTCACGGCAGACGGCTCAGGTTTGTGTGAAGCGCTGTGTTACTGCTGTGCTTCGACTGGATGCCTGTGTAAAGCCTGAGCTCTTTGTTGAGTGTTTCCTAGTAAAGCCACCCGTGTCTGTAGAAGTGTATCTCACTCTGGCATCGCAGGGCGTCACATTCCCGCTTTTGTGCACTACATACTTCACTCGTTCACCCTCAACATCAGCAGCTTCTGCTGAATGAACGCTGGAATTCTCTCTTTCAGTATAATTGGGGCATTGCGCCGGTGTTTGAGGAGCGAATGTTATCAGTGTATCTGCCCACATGTGTGAGGAAAACATCTGGTGTGTTCAGACATCAGCAGGATTTCACAATCACCGTCTTTAGTCTATCGTAGCTTGTACTGCAGATTTCACATGTAGAGTCAGTTGCCTGTGGAGCAGTGATTTTACTGTTGCTTTACTGCACTGTTCTGATGCACATTTTGCAAATCCACCTTTATAAACAATTTACTAGCAGTCAGAAGTTTGGAATAATTACAATATTTTTTGTAATGCTTCTGAAAGAAGTCTCTTCTGCTCATCAAGGCTGCATTTATATGATTAAAAATAATGTATAATAAAAAAGCTAAATATTAAAATGTAAAACGGCTGTTTTCTGTGTGAGTATCTGTTAAAGTGTAATTTATTTCTGTGATGCACAGCTGTATTTTCAGCATCATTACTCCAGTCTTCAGTGTCACATGATCTTCAGAAATCATTCTAATATGATGATTTGCTGCTCAAGAAACATTTCTGATTATTATCAGTGTTGAACACAGTTGTGCTGCACAATATTTTTGTGGAAACTGTGATACATTCAAATGATGGGGATAAAGAATAAATTATTTTTATTGCATTAACTGTGACATGAAAGATTTAAAGGTAAAGGTTCTTTTGAACTTTCTACTCAAAGAATCCTGAAAAGAAGGTATCACCTTTGTCAAAAAGATGAAGCACAGCTGTTGTGAGCAACACAGCTGTCAGTTTGTGTTCAGTCTTGTTTTTTGTAGTCTGTGTGTCTCCGTCCCTTCAGCGTTTCGACTGACAGCACGTCGTTTTTCATCGAAGCGCCGTCGAGAGCCGATCACGCAGGAATGGCTCTCTGCTTTCAAGCTCTCAGTATTAAAGCATGTTAACTGCCATTAAACATTCCTCCACGGACACGACTTCCAACAAAAATACCACAGTACTGTAAAAACATGTGCTGCAGTTGTTTTATTCCTGTCTTTAGCTCGTCGCCCACTTATCAGAGACTTAGAGCGACCGAGGAGACTCGAGGCGAGATGAAGCGCCTTTTAAGTTGCCTTCAACAATAACAACATTTAGAATTCCCTGTGACTTATGAAGTTTCCTTGACTGAAGGAATCATGACTTCAGATTTGGACGGAGGAGCAGAGAGTATTAATGAGAGTGCTGAAATAACACTGAGGGATTTTATTTGGCTTTGCTTCTTTGTTGGATTTTATGCAGCGCTTACCTCCAGCACCACGTCTAATAATCCAAACTGAAGAAAAACACGTTTATGCCAAGACTCGAGCTTCCAACAACAACTAACTATTCATTGCACCTTATTAAAATCAGCAGGGTGTGGCTTTGTATCGAATACATTTCCGACTTTTGAATTTGTGCATTTTCAGGCGCATTTTAATGGAAATAATGTTGGACATACAAACTCTTTCCAATCCTGGTAATTCGAGCAACATTTCCATAGTGTTCACATGAGTTTGTGAGACGAGTTTATAGATTGAGTTTATAGATGCAGGAAACCCCAGAACAAGAATATTCTGTTTAGTCTGGGAATAGTTGACCTATGAGCTGTATGGACTCTCATTCTGACGGCATCCATTGCTGAGACACTGATGGCATGACACATGACACAACTCATCCTAATCTTGTATGGCCTGAGGGTGGACACATTTTCATTTTGAGGTGAACTACTCCTTTAACTCCATGAAGAACTCATTGTGTCAAGTGCTCAGCTTTAGTTTGATTTGCCGTGATGTGGCAGTCAGTGATTATATCCCTATATCAGCACTAGACTGTGTTTCTCTGCTCCGGTAGGATTACACTGGACAGCAGGGTTGTGGTTTTGAACCAGTGGTTAGTTACCTCCATTAGCTCTGGTTTTGTCCTCGCTCTGGTCCCGGGTCAGTCAGAGGTCAGCGCAGGAGCCGCTCTGTCCGGCTGTTAAATATCAAAGCTCAGACTCGTCGAGTCTGTACATTTTCAACATAATTACCACGTTTACTGGGTTTAGGGGTTTCTCGAATGGTGGCATCAGGCTAATGATAGTCGTAGAGCAGCGTTATATTGATGCACAAACCGCACATGTAACTAAACCCTCGTTCTTCATGTATCAGCATTAATCGGAGTTTAATTCCAGATGATCTGCGTCTGTGGACGAAGGCAAATGACAGCTGTGGTTTTATAAGTCCATAATCTGCCCATAAGCGGAGGCTAAATATAAGACAAATGAGACGTGATACGTGTATTAGCTGGAAACGTCCGCTCCGGCTAGCGACGCTGAGGTTTATGTGGGTGAATGAAACGGAGCGCTGCTTTATTTCTTTCATTGCAAACAGCAGCATCTGATGAATTATGGTGAAAGAAATACTAGCTGAGACTAGCAGCGGGTTTCCAATCACATGTTCTTTCACTGCAAAAAATTATTGTCTTCTTCAGTAATTTTGTCACAAATAGGAAAGCATGGAAAGTTTATTTATATAGCACATTTCAAACATAGTGGTAATTCATAGTGCTTTACAGAAAGGGACATAAAAGGAAAATCATAATAAAAATAAATAAATAAATAAAGGAGGATTAAAAAACCCTAATATTATTTAGGGAAATACACAACTTAATATCTTAAGTCATTTTACTTCTTAAGTAACCGTGTATTTATTAAGTCTTGTTTTCTGAAAAAAAAAAAATCTATCAGAATTCATGCATAAAAGAAGAAAAATATCTGCCAATTGGGTCAGAAAAATTTAAAGGGAAAACGAGACTCCATCAGCAGGTATTTGTTCTTGTTTTATGCATAAACTCAATTTATTTTTCAAAAAACAAGACTAAATATTTGACGGCATTTTGCATCTCAAGTAAATGTATCTTGATTTAAGAATGTTTAGATATTGTACTGGAAAACTAGACAAAAAATTTAAAATGTTGTTTTATGATTGGATCAGATTTAAAGAGATTAATAGTGATAAATCAGAGTGTCTTTAATGATTATAAACACAAAGATGCTTTGATGAGACAATATAGGATCGGTTTTTATCGACTTCAGAGTAGTTAATGCTCACTAATGGACTAGTTAATGATGTCTTTAGCGTGGCAGGATCTCCTGCGCAGAGTAACGTCTGCGCAAACATCTGCGCCACCGGTGCGTTTATTTATCCAGCACGCGCCTCTCAGCTCCAGCTCAACATCTCTAATATAAATATTACGGCGTATGGAAAAGAAACTCCATTTGCTCTAATAATCAGAGCGCCTCTGAAGGACACAGGCTGCTTTCTGGGTTCTGGATGTCTGCGGAGCGTTTCCTCCTGACGGCATGAATGCACTCAGTATGCGACGGGCCCTTAAGAAAACAAGCGCGCTAAAAGCTTGAGCTCAGGAAGTTTTGAATAAAAGCTTTTAGGTGGTTAGCGGCTCTTATCTCAGCCTTCCATCGGCTCTTCGCTCTCTTCTCATTGACTTTGGCGCATTCTCAACCACTCGCTCATCGATCAATACGGCCATTCAGTGCTGCATTTCCAGTGTAACTCTGCTGAACTAATACACAGCACAAAGTACACAGCGCATAGTACACAGCACAGTACACAGCACATAGTACACAGCACAGTACACAGTGCATAGTACACAACACAAAGTACACAGCACATAGTACACAGCGCACAGTACACAGCACATAGTACACAGCGCTTAGTACACAATACATAGTACACAGCGCATAGTACACAGCACAAAGTACACAGCACAGTACACAGCACATAGTACACAGCACAGTACACCATGCATAGTACACAACACATAGTACACAGCACAGTACACAGCACATAGTACACAGCACAGTACACCATGCATAGTACACAACACATAGTACACAGCGCATAGTACACAGCGCATAGTACACGACATATAGTGCTAAGCGGATAGTAGTAAGCGGATAGTAGTAAGCGCATAGTACACAACACAGTACACAGCACAGTACACAGCACAAAGTACACAACACAACGTACACAGCACATAGTACACAGCACAGTACACCATGCATAGTACACAACACATAGTACACAGCACAGTACACCATGCATAGTACACAACACATAGTACACAGCGCATAGTACACAGCGCATAGTACACAGCGCATAGTACAAAGCGCATAGTACACAGCGCATAGTACACAGCGCATAGTACACAACACATAGTACACAGCGCATAGTACACAGTACATAGTACACAGCACAGTACACAGCACATAGTACACAACGCATAGTACACGGTGCATAGTACACAACACATAGTACACAACGCATAGTACACAGCACATAGTACACAGCGCATAGTACACAGCACAGTACACAGCACATAGTACACAACGCATAGTACACAGCGCATAGTACAAAGCGCATAGTACACAGCGCATAGTACACAACACAAAGTACACAGCACAGTACACAGCACATAGTACACAGCATAGTACACAACACATAGTACACAACGCATAGTACACAGCACATAGTACACAGCGCATAGTACACAACACATAGTACACAGCGCATAGTACACAGCGCATAGTACACAGCGCATAGTACACAGCGCATAGTACACAGCGCATAGTACACAATGCATAGTACACAACACATAGTACACAGCGCATAGTACACAATGCATACAACACAACACAACGTACACAGCGCATAGTACACAACACATAGTACACAGTACATAGTACACAGCACATAGTACACAGTACATAGTACACAGCACAGTACACAGCACATAGTACACAATGCATAGTACACAAAACATAGTACACAGCTTATAGTACACAACACATTGTACACAACACATAGTACACAGCACGTAGTACACAGCACATAGTACACAACAAATAGTACACAGCACATAGTACACAGCGCATAGTACACAATGCATAGTACACAACACATAGTACACAGCACAAAGCACTTCTTTCTGGTTAAATAAAGGTTTATTAAATTAATCTAAACAGTGTTGGAGAAACGCATTACAAGTAACATGAGTTACGTAATCAGATTACTTTTTTCAAGTAACTAGTAAGGTAACATGTTACTTTTAAATTTACAATTAAATATCAGAATTACTTTTTCAAATAAGTAACAGCAGTTCCTCTTTTCTCCATGTATCGACTGACAGCTCTTCTGTCCTGGGTTGAGAGAAATCAGGAGTGAGTACAGAGACAGGGGATTATTCATCTCACTTTTGCTGTGAAAGGGATTTACTTATACTTACTTATAGGGATATATTTATTTACTTATAAAATATAACCTTTGGGGTTTTTGTTAGTAAAAATAAATAAGCAAGCCCAGCTCAGGTGACAAAAAGTAATGCAAAAGTAACATGATGAGTTGATTTATATTAAAAGTAAATTAGTGATTTAATTAGTTAATTTTTAATGGGGTAACCACATATTGCATTAATTTGAAAAGTAACTTTCCCCAACACTGTAAATAAATAATTATATAATTGGTATATCTTGCTTATTGTGCCAAAAGCATGATCTCTATAAGTCCTGGTTATATTGACATGAATCTGTGTATAAGCGCTGGTCGAGAGCTGTAGTTCAATCATGCAAGTTTGTGCCGCTGTTTATGAACACTCGTTGATACTATGATTTTGGATTTAAAACTGAGTTCATTGTACTAACTTGATTCAGTGTTACAGATGCATGATGGGTGATTAAAATCAGTGGTTATTAAAGAATAAACCATCACGATCCTCCAGATTAGCTACTGATGGTTAATAATAATAATAACACTGACAGTTATGTAAATAATACTGACAGCATTCTGACATTAGCAGCATCGGATCCGACTGAAAACCTGAACCTCAGCAAGGGCAAACACACACACACACACACATAAACACACACACACACACACACACACACACACTAGTGATCCTGATCCATCAGAGAGTCTCTGACAGGAAGTTCATGATTCCCAGAGGCAAACAGGACTGTCATGTGACCCGCTCTACCTGTAACGAGACGAACATGAAATATCAGTGCAGTAATCTAACATTACAGACCGCTTCCGCACCGCAGGCTGTGTTTGTGTGTGTGTGTGTGTGTGTGTGTGTGTGTGTGTGTGTGTGTGTGTGTGTGTGTGTGTGTGTGTGTGTGTGTGTGTGCGTCAGACTGACTAACTTGAGTTCAGAGACTGAAGGTGGAGTGTTTGTGTTTCAGGTCACTTTCTGGGAAACAACTCTGTGATTGACGTCCTGCGGCGTGAAGGTTATGAGGTGGAGCACACGCCTGCTGGACAGACGCTACACAGGTAACACACACTATAACACACACTTTGCGCTTTGAAGGTTTTGAGGTGGAGGAGACGGGTGTTGGACAGGGGCTGAATAGATATTTCCCGCCACCATCCTCGGGCCGGGTCGGGTGATAAAGCACATCATGTGTCATGCGCAGCAGTCTCGCACGCGTGGCGTATCACACCTGCTGTGCGTGCTGTACTATTCAGTAGCTTAAGTGCAACATGGAGCTTGAAGAAGCAAAGAAAAAAATTAAAACAGGAGAATTAACTTTGAGCAAGTTTGGAGGAAAATCGGAGGTATGGAAACATTTTAAACTAGTCGTGGGGAGTGACAACATATGTGTTGGCTTTGTCTCGTGCATAAAATGCGGCACGCTGCTTGCCTATGACAGCAAAAAAAAAAAAAAAAAAACTGTCTTAGCCCATCATTTTCTGTGTTCATCATTGTTCACGGTTTATTTTTTTATTTTTATTTTTATTTTTTACTTTTCTTTATTCGGAATTTCAGATCCATTTACGATCCATTCAGTTATTTCTGAATAAACAAACAACGCAGTTTACATGCTTCTTCCTTGTCGTATTATTCATTAAGATAATTAATAAATACACGCACAATTATGAACTTGATAAATGTTACAGATATGTTACTATGCACAAACAAATGCCTTTCAACTTACATGTGCAAAATTCAGAATTAAATGAATGTGCTGCAATTTGTACAAAAAGAGTCTGTAGTAGCATACGTGTTTTAGCCATTAAATAAGAACATTTAGTTTCAAGTTTAAGTTTTGTTTTGAAGAAAGATTTTCTTTAAAGTGAATTTCGTTTAGTATTAATTGTATCTTCATTTTAATAAATTTTTCATCAACCAATTGCCTGGATTTAATACATAAAAAGCAATATAGCAGACAATATAATAATGACATGGAGGCGCCGGCGCGCCACGGTCACACATACACATTTAAAACTCACCGAATTTACAAATGCACATCTTGCTTGTTGCTCACACACATATTATGTTGAAATAACAATATGTTGAAGTAACATTATTAATAATAATTAATCTTTAAGAATATTTAATTGAATGCTGAATGTTGTGCTTGTTCAATTTAATAAAAATTAAAACTTTAATTATGATAATTAAAATAATTTAATATTTACTATTGAGTGGCCAATTTTTGCTCATTTATTAATAGTATTTATATAATATATATATATATATATATATATATATATATATATATATATATATATATATATATATATATATATATAACTGCGCAGCTCCCCCCCTGTAGCCTAAATGATCTAGCACAGCAGCACCTGCGTTAAAAAAAAACATGGCGCCGCCCCTGGTTATAACAGCCCACATATTAAAAATGGTCGGGTTTAAGTTGGGCTCGGGCCCATAATTACAGTGAACATGTCGGGCCGGGCCGGGCTCGGACACAACGTGCTCGGGCTCGGGTAGGGTCGGGCTTGATTTGTTGGGCCCGATCTAAGCTCTCACACACTATAACACACACTCACACCCAAACACTATAACACACACACACTCAGACAAACTCACTCACACTGGTTTCCATGTTTTATAGTTCCATTCCATAGGCATAATTGTTTTTCTACTGTACAAACTGTATTTTCTCTCCTCTAACCCTAAATCCAACCCTCACACTAAACTACAGACATTTTAGACTCTCAAAACACTTAATTCTGTGTGATTTATTAGCTTGTTTCATCATGGGGACCAAAAAATGTCCTTCAGCTGCCTGAAGAACTAACAATCACTCTGATAATTAACAAATATCAGTAACACTTTACAGTATGATTCCATTTAACATTAGTTAACATGAACTAATTCTGCATGTGGTTTTGGTGTGATTATATTTAATGTTGGTTTATCTGTTTTCTGTGTTTAAGTTTTATTTTTGTTAAGCGCTCCTTCAGTTTCAGACTGATGTTGTGTTCTGTTGAACTGCATTAATGTGCATCAGCAGATGTGTGTATTTCATCACTTACGCTGGGATAACTGGCTGGGATTCCCTAAAGAGGTTACAGTCTGTTTATTTATTATTATTTTCTACTGATACTAACAGGAAATTATTTTCAGAGTAAGGCCAGTCTGTGGTTTGTGTAATTTCATTGTTTAGAACCGAAGCAGATGAGGAGCTGCTGACAAGAGTCTCGTCTGCAGAATTATTAGTCTGTTCTGTTTTTGTGTCTGTCCACATTTTTGTCCCTCAAAAACAAAAACAATCTCCAGTTCATTATCAGACGTCAGTAGGGGACAAACATGCATTCACTGCCAGTGATGGACTATAATCTGCTAATCACATAATTGCAAGATTTCAAGCAGCAGAAGCAGTTTTTGCAGCAAAGAGATGTTTTTAGAAGAGATGTGAAGAGCGGCTGCTTCGACAGCACAACATTCACCACCGCAGAAGATTGACAGTGCTGTGTACACAGACACACTGCATGCATTTTCTCCGCATTATGTGATTCAAGAGAACCATTTTGTTTTTTAACTATTCAGCTTACAAACACTATTACTCAAGTAACATTCTCAAGAAAACATCTCTAGGTGATGCATGTATCCATGGTTCCCCAAAGGAATGAGACCCTGTGTCAAAACACTTTGGGAATGCTGCTGAATGATGGGCGAATGAATGTTGATGTTTGATGGGAGGGTTGCCGGAAGTATGGAGATGCAGCGTCTCGTTTCCTCGGGGAACCATGGTTGCATTCGTAACCTAGAGATGTTCCCCTTCAGGAACTCGAGCTGCATCAAAAGGCTTTGGGAACGAGTATGCCCATGCTGCTAGACTTTCAAATCCCTGCCTAGTGTGGAAGACCACAACTAAGGCAAGAGAACAGAGGAGCCGGGAGTGGCATGAATATCTAGTATGCAGATGCCCTGGAGTCGCAGTGGAGCCAGAGCAGCATCCACACACTTGGTGAAAATGTGAGGTGAGAGTGCAAGGCCGAATGGAAGGACCCGATATTGTTAAGCTCGCCCCTGAATGCAAGCCTCAGGAACTTCCTGTGTTGGGGAAGGATTGAGACATGGAAGTATGTGTCTTTTAGGTCGATCGTGACAAACCAGTACTCAGACCTGATCTGAAACACGACTTGTTTGAGTGTGAACATCCTGAACTTCAGTCGCATGACTGAGCGGTTCAACTGACGCAGAGCTAAAATGGCACACAACCTCCTATTCTTCTATGGAACAATGAAGTACCAATGAAGTACTCTGGACCATCTCGCTGGCCTCCTTCCTCAAGAGAGTGTTTACTTCTTGTTCCATTACTAGAGCCTGCTCGAAGCCCACCAGAGTGGGGATCACCCTGTTGAAACGAGGCGGAGGAGAACCGAACTGAATGCGGTAGCCTTTTTCTACAGTGTGCAGGACCCACTGAGACACATTTGGCAGAAGCTTCCACACTGCCAAATAGTCTACTAAGGGACCTCTTGTGTTATTAGAGCTGCTAGCTGGATGCCCTGAAGTGGAGGACCGGCAGGGGTGCACGATCTAGCTGCTCTAGAGACCTCCGTGGAGGTAGCGAGCCTCCCAGTACTGCTACGTTCTGAGGAGAGACAGGCACCATATGATGAAGTGTACACCACTCTTCCCCCGAGGGGCCTGCCCTCAAATGCCCTGTAACACATATATCAGGGCTTCTTAGCCGAGGCCTTCCTAGTCAGAAGGAAGACCCTGTCCTTCTCCTTAATCTCAGACAGGGTCAACCACAGCTGTCTCTCTGTGGCCACCAGTGCCGCCATAGACCTGCTGATGGTGCGGGCGGTCTCTTTGGTGGCACAGAGAGACAGATCAGTGGTTCGTCTGAGCTCTGTGATATCATCAGACTTAATCTCCTCGCCCTCATCGAGCTCCTTCAGCAGGTTGGCTTGGTATACTTGTAACACCACCATGGTGTGCAAGAAAGCACCAGCCTGACCGGCTGCCGTGTACCCTTTGCCCACCATTGTAGATGTAGTTTGCAGCTGCCTGGAGGGCAATGCCGGGTCCTTCATGGATGATGCTGTGCCGGAAGACAGATAGCTTGCGAGTGTCTGTTCAACCATTCAAAGAATGGTTCTTTTGTATTGCAAACATGATACTTGACTCTGAACTGCTGATAATCATTATTCTTTTGTCTATAATATTCTGACCATTGGTGCCCGTCTCACACCTAGATTGCCTGAACTTCATTATTTCATCGTTGTTGTGTTTAGGGCATACGCGCGAGAGTCTCGAGTCATGTTTACATTAATCTACACTCCGCCTCCTGCAGCGCAGGGGTGTCGAAATGTTCGAAAACAGTACACCTTCGCTCAGCCTTTTCTAACTTCTTTTTGCTCCCAAAAGAAAAACGAAAACGAACTTCATTTGAAGTATACTGGGGCCTTTAGAGGCCTTTTTTTTAAAGAAAACAAACATTTAGAGAAAATAGAGAGTGCAAGTGTTATAGGGTCAAGTCAACAAATAGATAAAATAGAATTAGAATAGACTGCTAGAGTTAGAGGGTCAAATAACATATCCTAAACATATCCTATATGTTCAGAAATAATATAAAATAAGACAAATGCTAAATATTTTCTAGCCAAAACATTCAGTTTTAGAGGTCGAGGTGATTCAGACTCTTCCTGACTGTCAGTATAACAGCAGCAGATGATTATTAACAGTGAAGGAAAACAGCAGCAGCTTTCAGTCTGTCAGCATCATCAAACACAGCAGATGATGATTATTGAAGGTGTTTTGAATTTCTGTGTAATTTTGTTCTTTAAGGATATGTTTGACTGTTGCGTCTCACTCATGAAACTGAGTCTAAAGCACTGCACTGAAGTTAAAGAAGCTCAGCTGGTGTTTCACATGTTCTTCAGCAGAGATGCATTCTGTGTGAATATCAGGACCAACTACTGACAGATTTGATGAATGTCAGAATAAGCAAATAAATACACACACACTCACTAACACACATACACACACTCTCACTCACCCACACACAAACTCACACGCACGCATACACACACACACACACACACACACACACACACACACACACACACACGCATGCTCACACACAAACACACTCACACACGGTCACACACACACATGGTCACACACACACACACACACACACACACAAACACAAACACACACACTCACACGCATGCATGCCCACACACACACACACACACACACACACACACACACACACACACACAACACACACACACTCACACGCATGCCCACACACACACAACACACACACACTCACACGCATGCACACCACACACACACACCCTAATGTGTCTTAGGCCAGAAAAATGAGCAAACTACTTTAATGCACCACACACACACACACACACACACACACACACACACACACACACACACACGCACACTCACACACACACACACACACACATATTCTCACACACATTCTCACTCACACACACACACACACACACACACCCACATGCAGGGCTCATAATGAGGGTCCCGGCGCGGTCAGAATGGGGCCATTGTGTGAAGGGCTCATGGGTTTCATCATAACTTATGCAGAAATATGAAGGCGCTCTGAGTCTCTCAGTCTGATCTGAGTGCAGTGAAGGAGACGCGGGTTTGAGGCAGTCAGAAGTTCTGGTTTGACTCAGGTCAGCACAGCAAACACATCAGGACTCATTCACAGAGCAGGGCAGTCTTCTGTTGGGCTGAACAGAATCATCTGGATTCAGTGCATGACGTGTGTGTGCTGTTAGAAATCACACACATTTGTACTGAAGGACTTGTGAAAGAACATATGTGTCACACCGGAGTTATTACAAAAAAAATAAAAAATCATTACTTAAAATAAATGTGAACTGAAATGAAATACTTATAGTTACTAGAATGTCTAAATAAAAGACAGTCTAATTAGAAACGTTACCTAATTTTTGTCATTTTTAACATTTTACTTTTGTATTCTCGGTTTTACAAGTTTTCTATTTATTTATTTTTTTTTGTTTGTGTTTGTCAGTTTTAATAATTTTTTATATGCCTACATAGTTATTATAGGTTTTTTTTGTTTGTTTGTTTGTTTGTTTGTTTGTTTTTTTAGTTTACTAAGTTTAGTTTACATTTACTTAATTTTAGTGTGTCTAACTTGAACCAAATGAAAACAAGAAATATTGTCTGAAATAAAATGTTTTATTATAGTTTAATTAATTGTTAGTTTTAGTGTGTTAGTACTTCTAACTTAAAATTAATTAGGAGTAATAAAATATACTAAATATTAAAATTTTATTTTTAATTTATGCAAATTTTTTTTTAGTCATTTTTTTTAATGTTTATTATTTTTAAAGTATAATATTTTGAAATTACATTTTTTTCTATATTTTCTTTTTGAATTAGTTGAATTTTTAGTTTGGTGTGTATTTTTTAAATATAACTACAGTATATAGCTATTATAGTTCTTTTTAAATCATTTTTAGTTTGTTTAAATAAAATGAGAGTTAACTGAAATAATATATATGTATATATATATATTAAAAACTGAAACATATTATTTCAGCTAGTTGCCAAGACAACATTTCTAATTTTCATTTAGTTTAACGTAACGTAAAATAAAATTATAAAGGCATTTAAAAAAAAGACAAAAACAATCAACAAAATTACTAAAACTTTTAAATGCACATATAAAAATATTTTTAAAAATAGTAAAAAATATCTGAAAATATAAAAATGAGACTGTACAGAAGAATCACAGGATGTTCGTGCACTGTGCTCTTATCAGTCCGATTAACCCATCCATCATCAGCGAAACACCATCCATCTCACACGGCCAGCAGAAACAATCCCTCCTTCTGTCACAGCATCGTCCAGGACATTCAGTGTTTCCATCTCAGACTGCACTCGCTTCCAGAAATGAATGGACTGGCAGATTGAAGGAGACACTGGAAACCCGAGGTCCGGAAAGTTCCATTATTTGCTTATTTGCATCGGAGCGTTTGTCATAAATTCCTGCGATGCTTTAGCAGTCAGAGAGGTTTGATCAGGAGCAGATGGAGGAACGACAGCGACTCGATGTGTGCGTCTGCGTCTGCATTCACTGCACACCAGTCCAGCGACTGTCGAGTGTTATTCTGAGGAGTTTCTGCTCTTCATAGAAAGTTGGATGTATTTCCAGTTTTATCCACATACATACAGTACACCCACATAAAGCGATATTCACTATATAGCAAATCAACTGTTTGACTGTTTATATCGTCACAAAATGTAACTACATTATCCTACATTTCTAATCTGATAAATCTGACTATAATGCATGAAGATATTGAGATATTATATTATGTTGTGGAGGCACTATACAAACACATCTGACTGAATCAACTTCTTCTGAACTGAATTCTTGCATTCTTATTCAAAGATCACAACTTCTGTTTTTTGTGCTTTGAGAAGTTTTTTGTGATTTAGGGACAATACTGGTGTATGTACTAAAGCGTGTTTTTAATATATCGTGTTTTTAATATATGATAGTTTTGGTTGTCATCTTCTGCTTTAGCGTCTCGGAGCGGGAGCCTCTGGAGCCGTTCCTCCACGAGAGCCGAGATCTTCAGGAGGACGAGGAGCCGCATCTCCTGGAGCTCCTGGAGAAGGTGGAGCACAGGCTGAAGAAGAAGCGCCGCAACAAGCAGAAGAAGCAGCGCCATCGACAGTTCAACGACCTCTGGGTGCGGATGGAGGAGAGGTGAGACCAGCACAAACCTGTAAAGAGCACAGACTCATTCACACATCAACCAGCGCAATATACCGAGAAAGAAAGAAATAAAGAAAGCCACAGTACGCTGAAAAGTACGCCAAAAAATGAAGGGTTGCTATAAGTTTTGATAGAGCTGGTATTGTGTGACTCCTAGTTGAGGGTTCAAGGTCGTCTTTTATTTCCTAAAGCAAATAAGAAAAAAACATGGCTTGGCAATTGATATGTTCGGAAAAGGTGTTCTTCTGAAATTCAAAATAAATTAATAATACGTGTGGAAAATATCCTCTCTCATCTCAGCGGTGCCAGCCATTTCAAGCACAAAATAGTTTAAGACATGCTTTATTTTGGCGTTTAATGATGGTGCAAATACCAGTAATTTGCTGTTAGTAAAATGTGTTGTGTAATACGTTTTTAAATACTCTCCTCCCAGAAATTGTGCGTCTGAAAGGGAAACTCCTAGAAATGCATATTCAAAAAGGTCAGGTGCAAAAATAACTGTGTCCATGCCTTTTCAGAGCTAATTCGTCACCGCGCATCTTTAGTAAAACCTGAAAGTACTATTTTAACTATTTTTATTTTAACGGTTTGCACTGGTGCAAGCTGTTAGTAAAACTGACCCATAGACTGTTAGGTTAGGGTTAGTAGAATAAGTTGAGTTGAATGTTCATGAAAATCAAGATATTAAGCAGACAGTCGCTAATCCTCTAATGATTGCTAGTTGACAAGTTACTTATAGTTATTAAAATCTCTGAAATAGAACCTAGTTCTTGTCATTTTAAATTAAATTAAATTTCTGTTTTCATTTGAATTTTAGTTTGTTTTGTTTTGTGTGTTTGCCATTATTGTTTTTTGTTGTTGTTGTTGTTTTAATACGCATAAATAGTTTTTCAAATTTTGGTTAAAGTTTTTGTTGTCATTTTTATTAGTTTATTTTTTAAACATGCTTATAGTTTTTATTTTTTAGTATAGTTAGCCTTAAATTTAATAGTTTAATATTTTATTTTTATATTTACTGTTTACTGTTTACTATTTTTTTTTTTTTTTGTGTTTTTTTGTTTTTTTTTTTTGTTTTTTGTTTTTTTTTTTTTTGTGTTTTTTTTTTTTTTTTTAAATTAATATTTTTTTTAACGGTTTTATGGTTAATGATAATGACCTGTCACGGGTCAGTAACCGGTGAAGACACGTCTGTATGGGAGCGGTTCTCGTGTACTGTGGGAATGAGAACTGGATAACGGCTGGGATTCCGGACGCTGGGTCTGGCCTGCGGCTGCGTCTCGAGTGTCGGCCGGAGCGGCTGCGAGACTCCTGCGAGACGCCCGGAGCACTTCAGCCGCTTCTGTCCCGACACGAGTCCTCACCTGCTGCAGAGGAACGCTGAACATACTCGAGACGCGTCACAACCTGCTGAATATCATTCAGTGCAGTTCATTAATGAACACGAGGGACATTGTTTCCAAACACAGATCCTGACTGAGAATCTCAGACTGACTGTCCTCTGTGCTGGAAATGAAGCATCTGCGTCCAAAATTCCTCATCTGTATGAGCTATATTTAATGTACACCAACGTTTCATGGCTCAGTGTCACATTATGAACAGACTGATGCTTGTTCCCGTGTCTAATCCCACACGACATGTTCTCTGCCGAGCCTGAACCGTGTTCTGGAAACCTGCTTGAATTTACTTTTTACAGTCGCCCACGTAATTCTGAGTAAAAAAAATATTTCTTTAATAAACTGTTTATGAAAACCAAGCAGGTCCCAGACGGTCAAAACAAACACAGGGTCCTGAATATAGACTTCATTTGTTTGAACCCGTGGAGGGGAACGGGCCGCAGTATGAGATCCAGAACAGACAGAACCACGCGTCTCTGGATTTCATCGCGTCCACAGACGCTCACACACACACGCGTGTGTTGACACAGATGGAGGACGGGAATGAAATCCTCAGACTCTTTATTTGTGTTTCCCGTCCATCTCAGCAGCTCTGACAGACTCCAAACCTCCATTTATTTTCCCTGCCTCCTTCATATTTCATAAACGAGCAGATTTCGGAGGCTCACGTGACTGAAGACGGCTGTAGAGTCGCAGTCCTGTGTTTGATCTGAGTGACTGTGAGCCATCATCAGATTCATACCACTCCTGCACATTTCACTGCTCAGCTCGAAATCTGCCAAAAATGGATTTGGATAGTCATTAGATTATGATGATTAGAGCTGAGATGAAAAATATTGTTTTAGCGTTTTTAATCGATTCTCATTTTGATGAACCGGTACCAATTCTTAAATCCCAAGAATCCATCTGTACAGTTATGAGTTGATGTGTGAACAAAACGCAATGAAACATTCACAAGCTTTGTTACTTTTGATACAACACAAAGTCTCAGCTTTCAAATTCTGTCACTTTTGTCACTAAATTCACTCACTAAATGTGGTTTTGCTGATAGATCACTAATAACCTCTTCCTCTTTACTACCAGTTACAGCACCAAATAAACCTGAAATCACGACACTGAATCTGAGGATAATGTAATCGATCGATCTGTGTTTAAATCGTGGATAGTGTTGATTAGTGTTTATTCGGATAAATGAATTAATTTAACGTCACATTTAACTCAGAGATAAAGTATGGTCATATTCTCGATAGTCAGCTAGATATAACTCTAGAAACAGCATTTTTGATTTTGAACAAACTGGAGTGGAGTATCATTCAAAATTTTCACTGTATGTCAGATGTTGTACATTGGATTTGAATAACCATTAGATGATGATGATGATGATGATGATGAAGGCGTGTGTTTCTCAAGATCTCTCTCTCTTGTTTCTTGCAGTGTGACGGCCGAGGCTCCGCCTCCTGTCGTCCGCATCATCAACGGTTACATCCCAGTCCAGACACACCCACAGGAGCATGGCAGAGCCAATCAGCACAGGACGTTCTCAGGCTCCTCCTCCTGGAGCCCCGCCCTCACTGCGACGGCTCTGTGTGTTCAGATCCTGCGGCTGCTGCTGCTTTCCTGACGTCTGAAGAGCTGCGGGTTCGAGTTTAACCCTGAACCTCCCGCTGCTGCTTCAGGCTGGACTAATCAAGCGCTTCACTTCCGCTCTTGAAGAATCAGATGTATAATAGATGTAATTTAGAGATTTGAATAAAGCATTTGTTTGTTCACTTATTATATAAATATATAAAGAAGAGTCATTATATTTTTGTGTACTAACCAGCTTAACTGGCTCCAATCATGAAACAGCAGCAGTGAATTTCTGTTTTAAAACCATAGAAAACAAATCACTTCCTTCATTACAGTGACGGTTTTTACATGAAAGCAGATTTACAGGCGGTTTGTGCAGAAGCCAGTTTCACGCCGTTGAGTTTCTTCTTCTATCTGTCAACTTCATGCATTTGATGATTGTTTAAAATGTTGTGTTTATGACATAGGAATGAGTCATTTAATTTATTGAATAGATAGTGTTAGCTGATTTAAATGTGATTATGTGATTGTTTATGACAGAATGATGCAATGTAAATCATATCTGGTGTTTGTGACGGTACGGTAATTATGTTTGTCTATGATGTTACAAGAAATAAAGTATTTATCTAGTTCAAGGTTCTCCAAAGGAAAGATGAACACAGATGTTCTGTTCCTGCGTCTGTCACGGCGTTCTCAGCTTCTGAACATGACTTCTTGTTCTGTGGTTGACGCTGGAACAGAAGCAGCGAGGTTTATGAGGGATCTGATCTCCTGGCTCTCCTCACAGCAAATGAACACTGATACCTGCATCTCATCATCCTCGTCCTCGTCCTCGTCCTGACAGCTGTGTGTTCAGAGGAGGTCTCCAGATCCAGCACTGAGTTATTTGAACTCATCAGGTTCTTCTTGAACCAGCGACTGGCGCCGCCACTCTTTGGAAGAGATCTTTTATTATGCTCTTTAAAATAAATCATAAGACCAATTTATGATTTTGAATGGGTTGGTTTATTTCTGGTTGCCAATGAATGTGTGAAAGGATTTTTCTTTGTAAATCATTCATCACTACCAAAAATGTTGTGGTTAATATCATAGTTGGGTTGTGAGAGCTGATCTGAGATCAGATATTTCTAATGAATGTCAAATACAAACTGAATACAGTTATGAGAACATCTGAATGATCCTTTTCTGGGAATGTGTGTGTTTGGCTAGAGTAAACCTTTATTTCAGTCCAAATCTCTGCTGTCAGGGATCATTTATAATTAGCGCACAGTTTAGACTGGTGTATGAATCTGGACAGTGTTGGGGAAAGTTTTTAAATGTAACCCATTACAATATTGCATTTCACCCTTAAAAAGTAACTAATTGCATTACTTAGCTACTTTTCATGGAAAGTTATGTGTTAAGTTACTTTTGAGTTACTTTTTAAATCTGGGCAGGGCTTGCTTGTTTGTTTTTAATATAGAAAAGGTAAACCGCCTCACTGTTGATTGGCTTTTTATAGAAATAAAACTCATTTAGTTAATCTGGAAAACGCATGCTACAGTTCTGAACTGAAAGTATCTGCTCTGTCTGTCACTTTAAACGCAGACCTTGAGCCAAAAACTCATTTTATGTATGTGTCACTGGTGTTTGGTGATGAGTTTCTGTCTCACAGCAGACCAGTCAAGTTCTTCCACACTGACTCAATCAATCATTTCTTTCTGAACCTTGTCTTAAACACAGAGACACTGGCAGGTTAGAACAGAAAAGAGTCCTGTCCAAACTGTTGCTGTTAAATTAGAAGCACACAGTTCCCTAAAATATCACTATATGCTCCAACATTAAGATTTGAACTCATGGAGATTACTAAAGTAGTCAAACCTGCTCATTAGAAGGGGTGCCAATACTTTTGGCAATATAGTGTATCACTGATCTTAATAAGATGTGCTCCTTTACACAAAGTGCACCTGATCAAAAGTGAACAGTGAGCGCTCATTCAAAAGCGATTTCAACACCCCGGTGCATATTGATAGTGCAAAAACTATAAAGAATACCAGAATGTTTGCTGGAGCGGGCAGCTCGAAGTACAGAGATGTTAGAGGAAGACACAGGCTAATGACTGACGGAAATGCTGATGAATGCTCTTCAAACACTCGTGAGACTCACTGATCTGGACAGATGCGTCACATCAAAGCCAGTCTGCTCTCAGTTGTTCTCACTGCATTAATGCAGGGCCGCGGTTCACGAAGCACCTGCTGCTCATCTTCACAGTCCATCTTACACCTGAGAAGTACATTATATAAAATATGAACAGAGAGACTTGGGGAAAAATATTCACATGATCAAACCTGAATTGACATATTTAACCATTATTTCAAATGAATGCAATTTTAATTTCTTTATGTTTTGCATTTGTGAAGTTCATTTGATGCTGGTTCTTTGCTTTGGATTTTTGTGATTCACATCAAACAGATCTTTGGGAAACAGAACAAAGTTTGGGTTCATTCATCTGACGGACAGAAACATCTGTATGTTCAAACGCACATGTGTGTGAGGAGAAACCACACAGAAACAGGTGCACCAGATCAAAACAGAAATATTAATAATCAGCGCAGCGTCTGTTCATCTCCATCATTACTCTAAAGAAGATTTTTAGTTAATTTTTTTGTTTGTACAATGGAAGTCAAAATGGTTTGGTTACCAACATTCATTCATGTTTTTGTGTTTCATAGAAGAAAGAAAGTCATAAGGGTTTGGAACGACATGAGAGGAATGTTTGTTGTTTGGTCCCATATGACAAAAATACAAATCTATTCCTGCCAAAATATATGTATGTTATAAACAGTGAAGCTCAATGAAATCTACTTTTGGAATTGGAAATACATTTCCAGGTGTGCCACATTTTAGATAAAATCAGATTTATAACTAGAGGTATTTTATATATATATATATATATATATATATATATATATATATATATATATATATATATATATAGTAATATTATTATTATTATTATCCACATTTTAGATAAAACCAGATGTATAACTAGATGTATATATAAAGTATATTCCTTGCTGATTTTTAGTTTTTCTTCAAATGTGACATATCTGAACAAGTTTTCTTGGATACCAAAACATGTATTTTAAAATGTTTTTTTTTTTTTTTTTAAACAAAAAATTGCCAAAACATATATAAGCATAAAATTTATTTTATATTAAGATGTATATGTAACTTTTTTTTTAAAAACATACTTTAGCATTTTTGGACTTTTTTTTTTTTTTTTTTTTGGATATAGAAATATATTTTTACACAAATATCTGAAAGTGTGTGTGTGTGTGTGTGTGTGTGTGTGTGTGTGTGTGTGGCAACTGACTAACTGCATTTAGCAGAAATACAGAGCCAAAATGCAAATGTTCTGGAATAAAGCCACATGAATTCAAGATGAGTCATCAATGTTTTTGTTCTCTTTTCCTATTAGAGAAAACGTAAATGTGTAAATTTGACAAAGGAGTTTCATCAGTGTTAGCACACCGATGATGAAGACGGACTAAACCCTTCAGCTTCAGATATCTGCGTGCTGCTGAAGAGATGATGGGATGATTTCTGCAGTAATGGAGACTGAGCTTCTGCCTTCAGGAGATGCTCAGCATGAGACTGAGGGACTCTTCACAGATGAACAAGAACACAGTCCAGCAGACGGAAACTCTTTGAGGAATGTGATGGTCATCAAAGCTTCCGTGTTGGTCAGGAAAGGCCTCGATGAACACATTTCAGAACAGCAGCTCATGCTTGTAAAACCTAGAAAAACAGCTCTGAAGTACTGCTCCGAGACAAATGAAGCGCTGAGCGTGAAGAGCAGTCGGAACCAAAGCTCTGAGTCCACCACATGAACCGTGGACTTCCAGTAATGGTCCTGAATCAGTCGACCGGACGGACAGTCATGTGACCACATCACACAACCGAATGACCCTCAATGAAAAACAGCTTCAGTGAATCACCACTAGACCAGACAGATCAAAACAATCCTGTGAATGCCAAAAAAACCCAGTAATGTGACAGAAGACACAGACATGCCAACAGAAGAGTCAAATCTGTAATGATCACAGATGACGACCGCTCCTCATTCACAAACCCTTTCAGCTTTACAGACCGTAACTCTTCATAAAAGACTCAGCAGCTGCTCTCATTTACTACAGCTACAGTTACACATGAATGAATTCAAAATGACAATAAGCTTTAATATATATATAATAAACCAACCCACATCATTAACTCACCAGTGGGCTGCAGATCATAAACTTCTGATGACAGGGACGTGATGCACTTGTTATTTTAGTATCAGTAAGATACTGGTTTTGATTAAAAAAATTTTTTATTTGTATCTTTTCTGTTTTCATTTTTATTTTAGAGCTTTAGTCAATTTGTTTTTTATATATATATATATATATATATTTCTGTTTATATATATATATATATATATATATATATATATATATATATATATATATACACATTTTTAAATATCTATATAGCTTTTATTTGCATTACTGCAGAGAACATAAGCAATGTAACAGACTACAAGTTACCCTGTTTAAAATGTAATAAAATAACTATTTCAATTTATTAATGTAACTGATTACATTTGATTACTTTTTGCTTACTTTTCTAAAGCGTTAACAAGTTCATAAGTTTAAGTACATAAACCCAAATAGGAAATGAAACAGTTCTCAAATAAGCATGTGTCCTAAACTCCTAAACCTTAGTGTCTCATATTTTAGAGCAGTTGATGCAATCTGGGAAAGAAATCAATCAAATCTGTACAGTATGTGTGTGAAAACATTCAGATGTGACTCCTTTGCAATCGTTAACATTTTCATAAGTAGCTAATTACACTTTTTTTCTTCTCAGTAACTGTAACAGATTACAGTGACATTTATTTTGTAATTAAATTACATAATTCCGTTTCATGTAACTAGTTCCTCCCAACACTGAACACAAGAAAGACTTCCCAGAATCTAGTGCTGGACACACGCAGTATTCAGTGTTGGAGTAACGCTTTACAATCAGAAGTAACATCACTTTTAAATAAATATCAGAGTTAAGCGCAGTTCCTCAGTTCTGTGTGTATCGACTGACGGCTCTCCTGTCCTCGTGTGGAGAGAAATCAGGACAGAGACGCTTCCTTCAGACCCAGGAGCGTTCATCTCACTTTTGCTGTCAAAGGGATTACAGTCGCCAAAAATATAACTTTTGGGGTTATTTGTTGTTAAAACTAAACATACAAGACCAGCTCAGGTGACAAAAAGTATGCATTACTTTCCACAAGTACTGCAATTAGTCTCAATATTGTAATGCATTACTTTGAACCTTCCCCAACACTGTACTCAGCGCAGGTTTAACACACATCATTAGAGTCTCTTCTCATCTGCTGGAACACTGTGATGTTGGAGAAGACTCCTGCCTTTCATCTCTTTGTCGGTCGGTGAGTACAGTATATACTTTTTCATCTTTATGCTTGTTTCCTGGGAATAAAGTCTGATATGGATGTCACAAGACTCTTAAAGTCAGGAGGATTTGTACAGAGCTTTTTATAATGAAAGCAGTTTTATAGAAAATGTCATCATCACCTTCATCATCATAAGCCACAGATCTGTGTTTAACTCTTTCAGACTGATCTCCACTGCGCTCGTGATCTGATGATCTGAAACAGACGCTGCTGGTCAAATCCAGCTGAAAACAGAGAACACCCTTAAACATAAACCTTCTTCACTGTGAGGCCATACAAGAACCATTGTTGGTTTTACCGTTTTATAATCTGAAGAACCTTCTTTCACAAAGCACCTTCAGAAGTTAAAGGTTTCTTTATCGAACCATTTAGACATAAAAGGTTCTTCTATGGCATGGTGAAGCACCTTTGTTTGTAAGAGTGAAGCTGTGCGGTCTGGAGTGAAATCAAGCGGGTCTGGTGTTCAGGACATGGGTCCGGCATCTCTCAGCTGTGTTTTTAATTAAAGCGTCAGGAGTGAAGTCGAACCCGCGCTAGAGATCGTCAATAAGTGCTTTGTGCCGTCGCCGGCTTCAGGTCATTTACAATTAAAATCCAAGAGTTTCATAAATGCACACATTGTGAGGCCAGTTTTCCAGAGGCTCGGCCGATCAGAATAATCGTCTTTGAGTGATGGCACTAATTTGTTGGAAGTGTTTTTGAAATGACATCAGTTCTGGGCCGGATCAGAGCGAGGAGGGTTAAAGACGCCTGTGAAACACTTTGGCTAATGTTTCTGTTCTGACCAGTCTCTGTGATCCAGAGCCTCGACGAGAGAAACAGAAATGAGTAACTTCAGACGCCACAGCGTCCCTCCTGTCCTGTCAATAAAACCAGATCTTCACAGCGATGCCAAGAAGAGCCGTTTTTGGTTTCACAAAGAACCATCTCTTTCTCACCTTTTTATAATCTGAAGAACCTTCCTTCACCACGAAGAAGCTTTTGTGAAACCGGAAGGTTCTTCAGAGGTTAAAGGTTCTTTAGGGAACCATTTAGACATAAAGGTTCATCATGAAGCAGTTTCTGCTCCTCACTCACAGAACGGCATGAGTTCAGAAGGTTTGGAATATAACACACGTGATTGATGCGGACGACTGTCATGATGTCTCGGTCAGTCGTGGTCACTGTGATGGTTTCTGTCCAGAGCTGCATTAGGACTCTTTTAGTTCTCCACAGAAGTCACACAGACATGAACTAACCCTGATCTCGTAAACCGCACAGGAATATGAGAACACGTCAGACCTGATGCTTCATCAGTAATGAAACACCTGCAGAAACACAGAGATTAAGATTAACAAACGTACTTGATCAAATATCACATGAACTGAACGTCCAGCGGAGATTCGGTGGATTAATCAACTCTGACAATGAAGAGACAAACGACTTCTTACCTTAATACATGAAATAAAAGCAAAGCTGTAAGATTGACTGGAGGATCTGGAGTCATTACACGCCCTTCAGCTGTGTAAACTGACAAACGCTGATAGAAGAGCTCCGTCTGCTCACTCCTGACAGCAAAATGGATATATGTGTGTGATTTTCTGACATTTACAGATGAAGAATATAACTGTGACGTGTCAGCTGTGCACTGAAGAAAACAGCATCAGTTTCCACTGATCCATGATCGACATCAGGGCCTTCCAAAGAATCAGAGCACAATGAAACTGGATTGAATTAGTGAGACTGCGTGTTGTTTATGGAACCGCTTTAGTCCCGATTAATTTATGTATATGTATATATATTGGTTATTTGAAGTCAGGTTTTGGACTTTAATCCCTGCTTTTCTTCACGCTCTTCACGAAACAGGCCTCAGTTGTTGAAATGAAGCCTCCTGAGATGATTTCAGGAAGAACGATTGTGCAGTTGTGGATTCATTTACACTGATTTTCTCTGCAAATGTTAGATGCTACAGCAAATCAAAGAAAGAACAGCCGTGATTTTGACACATGAATGTTTTTTACAAGCTTTATTTACAACTTGAATAACAACTGTACAGTCTTGCAGCGTTGGAAGCACAGATTCATCAACAGAGTGTGAATGGAGACACATTATGAAACGCATCTACCCACTTCCGCAGGCCGCACACACATACAGTATGTACATATTGTATACAAGCAATATAAAACTTGGCAAATGGAACGAATATTTGCTACTTCAGACGAATGTTCAATCGCACAGATCACGACTGAAGTATCGATCAGGTGTTTCTCTGCTCATGGACGGTTGTGTTTGACCTCTGAACTCATGAGAAACACATTCGATCGCCTGTTAAAACCCACACAAGAACACTGCAGGAGTAAAATATATACCGTCCGGCAATCGCTGTGCGTTATTACATGAATACTTAGTAACAGCTGAAGAAGAGAAGCAGCAGAGCAGGTTTAAATGTCAGAATATGTACTGCTGTGGTTTGTAACATTGTGTCAGAATCATCATCATCATCATCATCAAAGCATTAACACAAACAGAAGGAGCGGATGCAACACTGTCATTCTCACACTGATTCTACTGAAACACGTCCAGCATCCAGACGCTGAAGGTATGATGAGCATAGACTACAGAAAATACTGATCACTCCACAATGATGCGACTAAAATGAAAACATGTCGGAGTTCATCCGTCTTTAAAGCGTAAGCGTCCGGCGGCCGAGCTCTCGCCGACAGCATGATTGACAGGCACCGGCCCCGCCCACTTCTGATCGGGAGGACAGCGGTTAGCAATCTGGGTTAGTTAGTGTGCAGCGATGGGTTAAATTCAGCAGCATGAACTCAAATCACACGCAGTCATGCAGCCCCGCCCCCTGACATCAGCAGCCCCGCCCCTGATGGCATGCAGCCCCGCCCCCTGCCGCTCATGCTTTAACGTCACTGTGAAAGAGAGAGATTGACAGGTGTCAGTCAGCAGCGGTGAGTCTGCATTAAGGCATTGGGAAGAAATCAACAAAACAAGCAACAGAAAGCACCCTGGAAGAAACAACAGAGCGACGCGTTTAAATAAACATCATGTTAGGTGCAACATTCTCTCTTTCAATGCATAGATATTAAAGAAGAATAAAGAGAATTAGAATAGAGAGAGGGAACAGCAACTTAGACCAGTCTAAGAGCAAATAAAACACTGTGTGTCAGTAACAACCCTTAAAATACTGCAAAGCCTCCTTTGAGTGTGTTCATTCATTAATGCTGATAGGTTAAAGTGGGCGTGTCCGGATAACCCGACTGGTCAGATCAGTGGAGAGGCGGAGCATATTAAGACAGCAAGGATGGGGGGGGGTAGGGGGTGGAGTCGGGCGTCCTGATTTGCTGCGGCGAGGGTTGCCGTGGCGACGCTCTACCTGGCTGCGGTGGGCTGCACGTGGCCCGGATACACCCGGCGGGTGCTGGTGGCCTGTCTCTGCCGCGCCAAGAAAGACTGACCCGAACCCGTGCTGGCCAGCCGGTCCTCAGCCGCCTTCTTCTGCAGCGCCATCCCCTGAACACACACACACACACACACACACACACACACAGATCATGATTTAACCCTTCATATCTGACACATCTCTCACTGTGCTTAGTGCAAGTACACCACCTAGTGCACACTACACCTGTACTAGAGTTGTCTATAGGGGTGTGTGATATACATTGTCTGCGATAATATTGCAATTGTTGTTTGAAGGATGAGCAATTTGACATTATCAAGTATATCACAAAACCAAACAAAACCACCTACAGAGTGCAGGCTTACATTACATGAAGAAGTCTAAAAGGTTAGACTAGTGCACGTTCTGTCACTGCATGATTCAGTCTATTAAAATACATTAAGAACGATCACATATGGGGGTAGACAACGTATATATTTATATTATTTCATATAGCTAATCAATATCATATGCAGAATGCCGTTTTTTTTTTCTTCCAAAAATAAGCATGATTACAAATGTGTTATTGAATTTACAGAACAGTTCAATAAACAAGAAGTTAATATTAAGAGATTTAAGTTTTAGACACCATATTGCCTGTTTTGCACTATTTCAACAACAAAAATATTTCCAAACACAGCTACAGCACTGTTTTGCGTCTCTGAGCAACATGACGGTGTTTCGTTCCTGAATCTTCAGATCAAATGATTGGTCTCAAACTCAACTCCTGGAGGGCCACAGCTCTGCACAGTTCAGCTCCAACCCTAATCAACACTCCTGATCCAGATAATCAGGGTCTTCAGGAACACTAGAAACTTCCAAACAGGTGAGAGTTGGAGCTGGTTAGAGCTAAACTTGAATTTGAGAACACAGTTTTAAAAGATTCGGATCAAATGCAATTACTCGCTTTAACAGTGACCTGCTGCCATCTGCTGGCGGTTTTAATTTCACATTTAAAGTATCTTTTCATTTTTTAAAATAATTTCTAATATCAGTATTCTGCGTTTTGTTTAAAATATCAAAACATTATTTATGCATTGGCAACTGCAGGTTAAATGCATCAAAATATCAAGAAATATTGAGATATTGTTTGTCAATATGTACTGGTACTATTAGATTAAATTGCAGCATTTGATAGTTGACCATGAGGTCCTGGTTGGTCAGAACAAGCTGTGGGCATCAGAGGAACCAAACTAAGTTGGTTTCAGTCACATCTTAAAAATAGAAGCTTCTCAATCAATATAGGAGGATCCCCCAAGGCTCTATGTTGGCCCCTTTATTGTTTTCTCTATATATGCTTCCTTTAGGCTCTGTTTTTGAAGAGCGTGGCTTGTACGATCATTACTATGCAGACGGTACTCAACTTTATTTGCCCTGAAGCACAAAAATGGCTTAGACTCCCTCTGTGCCTGTCTTTCTGATGCCTTTAAAATCTAAATGAAAGTAAAGCAGAGATCATTGTGTTGGCTCTTCTGAAGCCCCAAATATTTCTTATTTAAATTTTGGTGTTTTATCTTCTTAAGTTAAATCATGTGTAAAAAAAACTTAGGTGTCTTATTTGATAGTACACTAGAATTTGATTTAGTTGTCAAATCATATTTTTACCAACTAAGAGCGCTGGCTAAAGTGAAGACTTTAAGTACTTTGAAACTGCAATTCATGCATTTATTTCTTCTAGAATTGATCACTGTAACTGCGAACATATTACTCCTGTTTAAATGTCTTTACACTGGCTGCCAGTCCACTTTAGAATTGATTTTAAAGTGCTTCTGCTTGTTTTTAAATGTTTAAATGGCCTCACTCCCTCTTACCTTTCTGATATCATCTGGTGAGGACACTTAGTTCTGCCAACCAGAGTTTGATAACTGTTCCAAAGTCTAAATTAATATCCAGCGGTGAACGAGCTTTTGTCATAGCCACACCTAAGCTTTGGAACACTTCACCAATCCATATTAGAACTGCACCAATATTACATATCTTTAAATCAAAGTTAAAAACGTATCTCTTCACTGTAGTCTATGACATGTGATGTTGTTTGCTTGGTTTGTATATACACATGTTTTAATAAGTTAATAAGTCCAATACTTTTGTTTGCAGTATCCATACACTTTCTCTCTGACAGCCAGTTGTGACACATGTTTGAATAAATTAAGTTCATTACTACACAAGCAACACGTGACTCAGTGAACTCATCCTCTGCGTGTGCTGCGAGTTTAACGTGCATGAGATGCATCTGTAAACCTGTTATGACAAAAACCTAAAGATCTTCCTGCAGTTTTTCACCAAAGTGAAAGCTTATCATGTGGCGACAGCACTAAACCTAACCACAAGCTAGCATCGGAAGGGTTTATCCAGACAGCTGGAGGAGAGGCAGGGCTCAAGTGCAGCGTAAGGTTGTGTTCATGTCCTGCTGATACGCACCATGTTGTACCAGGCAGATACGATGAGTTTCTCCTCCTGGTCTCTCTGAGTCTTCGTCTTGTCATACTCCTTCTGCACACAGAGACACAGTACAGTCACATGACAGAGCGTATGTGTGTGTGTGTGTGTGTGTGTGACTGTGTGTGTGTGTGTGTGTGTGTGTGTGTGTGTGTGTGTGTGTGTGTGTGTGTGTGACTGTGTGTGTGTGTGTGTGTGTGTGTGGTGTGTGTGTGTGTGTGACCTCGAGTGTGTGCATCATCCTCTCTCGCTCCTGCAGCTGGTTCTTCAGAGCCTGAACCTCAGGAGCAGAACCCTGATTCTGTTTGGGGTCCAGCGTACGAATGACCTGCACACAGAAACACACACACATTTAACATAAACATCAGCACTGCACACACAAGCAGAAGAGTGTGTCAGACGTACACTCTTGGCTTTCTCCAGGTATTTCTTGTATCTCTCCTCCATCTGTTTCATATCTTCATCCTTCTTCTTCAGTGCGTCCTCCAGCTCTTCAATCTTCTGAACTGAAAACAACCAACAAGCTCTCGTTTAACCACAATCTGCACTCTCTCTCTCACACACACACTCACGCACGCACACACACGCACGCACACACTCACGCACGCACACACACGCACGCACACACTCACACAAACACACACACACACACGTTCATGTATGATCCTCAGTGAGTCTTACTGCTGGAAGTGTGTTTGTTCTCCAGCTCTTCAATCGCGGTGCTCTTCTTCTGAAGTTCGTTAGTGGCGTCGCTTAATTTGTCCCTGCAGATGAGAACAATTATATATGTCCCTGCAGCACAGAAGCAGTCATCAGTAGCACAGGTATATTTGTAGAAATAGACAACAATACATTGTATGGATCACAATTATACATTTCTCTTTTATGACAAAAATCATTAGGATATTAAGTAAAGATCATGTTCCATGAAGATATTTAGTATATTTCCTACTGTAAATATATCAAAACTTAATTTTTGATTAGTAATATGCATTGCTAAGAACTTCATTTGAACAACTTTAAAGATGATTTTCTCAATATTTAGATTTTTTTGCACCCTCAGATTCCAGATTTTCAAATAGTTGTATCTCAGACAAATATTGTCCTCCTTACTAACCATACATCAATGGAGAGATTATTTATTCAGCTTTCAGATGATGTATAAATCTCAATTTCAATAAATTTATACTCACAGATGTTCCTGACACTTCCTCTTCATCAGGACCGTCTGAAGCAGAAGCAGAGAGGTTAGAGTTTGCCCAGAGCGCGCGCGCGCACACACACACACACACACACACACACACACACACACACACACACACACACACACACGGTTCACAATGCATTAATGCTCATGTGAAGCACTACAGCGCCTCCTGCTGTACACCAACAGAACACATCCACACGCCGCCCTACACAGTGTGCACTTCTGAGGGTGCTGGGGAGGGGTTTTGGGGCACTGCTCGTGTGTTAGTGTGTCAGTGTCCAGCAGAGGACGCTGAAGAGCTCGTCCACAATCACACTTCATCACAAAACAACACCACCAATTCAACAATCAGCACCAGAGCAAATAAATGACCAAACGATTACATACTGAACAAAATGTTCAAAGCTGACTCTAATGAGCAAAACTAAATTGGTGAAAATAAAAAAATACATTCGATGACTTGACAATCAAAGTCCAGTGTGATTGAGACACATCAGATCAACTCAGCATTCAGCAAACTCTCGTCTCATTCAACAACTGTCCAGCAATCAGCAGACGGATCACACTCCTCTGATCATCAGCTGCAGGACACGTGTGTGTGTGTGTGTGTGTGTGTGTGTGTGTGTGCGCATGCCCAGAACACTCTCAGAGCTGCATGATGCCTGACTGTACTCACAGCAGACTGAGAGAGATCTGATGCACAGACAGAAGAGAGCAAAGCCTGTGACCAACGACACACAGACGGATGAGGGTCAGAGTAAAGTAACGGACACACACTTCTGATGATGATGATGAAGGCATCACCCTCCGCACGCAGCCGGCCGGATGACCGATGGCACACCTGGATCATGCTACATCATGAGTGACATCACAGAACAGGTTAGTGAGGACACGTCACAGCACAGAGACGCGCGTCAGGGTTAGTCAGATTTACAGAGGGCATGACATGACAGATCTGCCTCGATCTTCTCCATAAACACAGCACTTCTTTAATCGAGATCCAAAAACAGCTCATTTTGAATCTGAGCGGCACGATGATGTCATCTGTGTGCAGTCGTTTGCATAAACACGCCTCCAGAGCGAGCCGTCGACCAATAGTCTGCTTCTCACCAGAGGCCCCGCCCACTGGCGGTCACTCGCTAGCGGCTGACACTCGATCAACAGATATCAGATATCAGGAGGATCCCAGTGTCAGGAACAGGTGGATAGTTTATTTGAATGGCGTCCTGAATCGCGTCAGAGGATCGTGTTTTGTAATCGAGGAACAGAGAGTCACAAAGAATCATTTGTTGAAGAATGAAGCGACACTAGATCTGACTGCAGCTGCATCACAAACCGTAAGTACATGATTTCATGATGCTTCGTCTGGAACTGACCGGTTTAATTTGATCTTGTTGTCAAAACTCAGATGCAGTGACGTTAGCCAATCATAACAGCGGCTGATTAATGGTTTTATTTTGATCATGTCATCAAAACACTCACATGCATTAGACAGAGGGTCAGAATGATAATCATTTTTACATATATTTACTTTTGTGTGTGTGTGTGTGCAAAAATACTTTATTAGCATTATAAGTAAACCTCAAGGAATATGTTAAAGTAATTATAAAACTCCATGTCATGTCCTCTTTAAATGTGCTGTGGACGGAGCGCAGGAGAAACAGCATGCTGGAGGAAGAAGACATGCAGAGAGAGAAGGAACCTGCGCTCAGACCGTGCTAACATACGAGAAGAGTGTGTGTGTGTGTGTGTGTGTGTGTCAGATCATGTGAACGTGTGTGTGATGAAGAACAGATGCTAGCGCTGCGGGAAACCTCCACACAAACAACTCACAAAACTATTCTTGATCCACAAAGTCTTGTTAATTTATGAGTTTACCGACTTTTAATTTTTTTTTTTATGAATGTATTTTTGCTGAATTGCCTAAATAATTGTGAGTAAATAATCAAAACAGCTGTTTGTGAAGTTTTGTCCTGTCCTTCAGACATAACTGACTGTGTTTACATTCATTCACATCATAAATCATTCAGAGACACGCGTGTGTTCAAACAAGCTTTTTTCTGATATGAGCAGCTCAGGTTTGTAGGACTCTTTGGTCTCTTTAGGAACGGTTTTGTTGGGAGAGTGAGAATAGTGGTGTGTATGTGTGTGTGTGTTTCTGAACTGTGATCGCGATCTTACGGCTCTGTCACGTTCAGATCAACAGATCAAACACTGGACTCACATCATCTTCTGCTTTGGATCCGTGTTCCTGAAGAGACTTCTGCAGCTCCTCCACCTGAGACTGACCCTCCAGCAGCCTCTGATTCACCAGCCTGCACACACACACACACACACACACACACACACACACACACACACACACACACTGTTCAGGTTGTCTGAGCACATAACAGCTTTACTCAGGAGCCATTATTCATTTCAGGGTGTGTACAACCTTTTGAGAGAGAAATTCAAGCTCTTTTCAATGACTTTAATCATTCACCATTAAACCTGTAGATGGCAGCAGAGCAGCTCTTCCTTTATATTTTGAAATGATGAAATTACTATTACAAAATATCAAATCATCAAGACATCGGATTTTGTCCAAGTTTTGCACTTTTTTGTGTATGAAGTAAAAAAAGTCATAAAGTGACAATTTGTGACAATCACACAATCACTGAAGATGTTCAGTTCCAAAAAACTAAAGATTAATAATGCTACATTTAATAAGAGTACAATATGTGCATGTTCTTAAAAACTTGATTATGCACGTAACTGTTGTTAATAAAATACATTTTGTGAGCTTCCCAAGCAGGCCCGGCTCTACGGGGGGGCTAGAGGTGCGACTCAGTTAAAGCTGTATTAATGCCATTTCATTGCAGATGTGGCTAACCATCCAGTGCTCTGGTGATCGAGTTCTGTTTCAGTGTGTTTTTGCAGCGTTGAGCAACGCAGCCAATCACAGACAGATCTGTTGATTTCTGGAATCAGAGGCGTTTAAGTTAAGAGTCGCCGGAGGATTTGTTGTTGAGGGATGATTTGTTATTATGGAATAGTGTTGTTGTAATCAAGTGTTGATGAAGAGTCGCCGGAGGATTTGTTCAGCAGGAATCATCTCATTATAACCAACAGCTTTTTTAGTGATTATGAACCCTAATCAAACACACCTGAACGAGCTAATCACGGTCTGAAGGGTAACTAAAGCTACAGGCAGGTGAACTCTGCGTCTCTCCAGAACCGGAGTTCATCACACTGTTATATATCTATTTTAAACAACCATCTACATGTTTATTAACTCACAAATGCAACCAAAATATATAACATGAACATTTATCTGAAATTTTCATATCCTGTACTCAATTGAGACATTCACACAAACACACACACACACACACACAAAAAAATAGGCCTACACTTTTTTTTTTTCTTCCTAATAATAAAGAAAATAACCAATTGGAAAAACAATTCTGGCTGCTGCTATGGGCTCAGTGCTTTACTACAAATAACCAAATTACAAGCAATAGCAGAAAATAAATAAAAAGACACAAGTTTAATAAACAGTGCTTTTCAGGTTTTCAGCTCAGTCTAAAATCAGTTTTCAGGTGCGCTACAGAAATGTAATAATCTAATGTAAAATAAGTGCATAGTCTTCAATGAATAAATTAAATATAGATTAATCATTTTTAATGTTAAAAAGGTTATTCAGTCAGGAGCAGTGAGCACCTGTATTCTTCTTTGACAGCATTAGATTATTATTAGTTTGCTTTAATTTAAGAATGAAAGCACGGATCTAACTAGCCTACTGATACACACGCCATTTCCTTCTCAACCGTTTATGGTAAGAGATATGCCCAACATACTGCGTTTACTAGAATATTCACCAAAACACGCTTTTTGAAGTAATACTGTCTGTATTTATTCATCAATGCACAAAAAAGTGGAAGAGAGCTCAATGTAGTATTCGTGCGGTGTAGACGCGGCTGTCTGTGTCCGTGCGCACAGTTCAGAAATGAATCGTTACACCCCTATTTGTATATGTGTGTGTGGAAGAGAGCTCATATATATATATATATATATATATGATATATATATATATATATATATATATATATATAGAATATATATATATATACACATACACACACAGTGGGTACAGAAAGTATTTCAGACCCTCTTAAATTTTTCACTCTTTGTTATATTGCAGCCATTTGCTAAAATCATATAAAGTTCATTTTTTTTTCCTCATTAATGTACACACCAGCACCCCATATTGATAGAAAATCACAGAATTGTTGGCATTTTTGCAGATTTATTAAAAAAGAAAAACTGCAATATCACATGGTCCTAAGAATTCAGACCCTTTGCTGTGACACTCATATTTAACATTTAACTCAGGTGCTGTCAATTTCTTCTGATCATCCTTGAGATGGTTCCACACCTTCATTTGAGTCCAGCTGTGTTTGATTATACTGATTGGACTTGATTAGGAAAGCCACACACTTTATTTGTGTGAAGTTACAGCTCACAGTGCATGTCAGAGCAAATGAGAATCATGAGGTCAAAGGAACTGCCTGAAGAGCTCAGAGACAGAATTGTGGCAAGGCACAGATCTGGCCAAGGTTACAAAAACATTTCTGCTGCACTTAAGGGTTCCTAAGAGTACAGTGGCCTCCATAATCCTAAATGGAAGACGTTTGGGACGACCAGAACCCTTCCTAGAGCTGGCCGTCCGGCCAAACTGAGCTATCGGGGGGGGGAAAGCCTTGGTGAGAGAGGTAAGAAGAACCCAAAGATCACTGTGGCTGAGCTCCAGAGATGCAGTCGGGAGATGGGAGAAAGCTGTAGAAAGTCAACCATCACTGCAGCCCTCCATCAGTCGGGGCTTTATGGCAGAGTGGCCCGACGGAAGCCTGTCCTCAGTGCAAGACACATGAAAAAACACCTGAAGGACTCCAAGATGGTGAGAAATAAGATTCTCTGGTCTGATGAGACCAAGATAGAACTTTTTGGCCTTAATTCTAAGCAGTATGTGTGGAGAAAACCAGGCACTGCTCATCACCTGTCCAATACAGTCCCAACAGTGAAGCATGGTGGTGGCAGCATCATGCTGTGGGGGTGTTTTCAGCTGCAGGGACAGGACGACTGGTTGCAATCGAGGGAAAGATGAATGCGGCCAAGTACAAGGGATATCCTGGACGAAAACCTTCTCCAGGGTGCTCAGGACCTCAGACTGGGCCGAAGGTTCACCTTCCATCAAGACAATGACCCTAAGCACACAGCTAAAATAATGAAGGAGTGGCTTCACAACAACTCCGTGACTGTTCTTGAATGGCCCAGCCAGAGCCCTGACTTAAACCCATTGAGCATCTCTGGAGAGACCTGAAAAATGGCTGTCCACCAACGTTTACCATCAAACCTGACAGAACTGGAGAGGATCTGCAAGGAGGAATGGCAGAGGATCCCCAAATCCAGGTGTGAAAAACTTGTTGCATCTTTCCCAAAAAGACTCATGGCTGTATTAGATCAAAAGGGTGCTTCTACTAAATACTGAGCAAAGGGTCTGAATAATTAGGACCATGTGATATTTCAGTTTTTCTTTTTTAATAAATGTGCAAAAACTGTCAACAATTCTGTGTTTTTCTGTCAATATGGGGTGCTGTGTGTACATTAATGAGGGAAAAAATGAACTTAAATGATTTTAGCAAATGGCTGCAATATAACAAAGAGTGAAAAAATTAAGGGGGTCTGAATACTTTCTGTACCCACTGTACATATGTGTGTGTGTGTGTGTGTGTGCGCATGCACGTATAGTTAGAGCACCCTCACTAATTTATAACGTATAAACATGAAATAAACAAGGAATGAACATGTAATATTATTAGTAACTGCACTTAGTAATGGAAAACAATATTAAATGTATGACTAAATTATCTATATTTTTAATACTCTCACACACCTCCCCCAGCGCTACTAAATCTGCTCCTGGCACCACCAACTGTGTGTGTGTGTGTGTCTCTGTGTGTGTGTCTCTCTCTCTCTCTCTCTGTGTGTGTGTGTGTGTGTGTGTGTGTGTGTGTGTGTGTGTGTGTGTGAGACCTGTTCTCCGTCTCCAGCTCGTTCTTCCTGCTGTTGGCGTCCTCCAGTAAACTCTGCAGCAGAGCGATCTGTTCGTTATCTGATCCCTCCTGAGCCAGTTTCAGCATCTTGTTCTCATGCTGCAGGCGAATCAGACGCTCCCTGAGAAGACAGCAAGAACAGGAGCTCACTAGATCATGATCACCTCTGCAGTCAGACCTCTAACAAAATTAGCTCCATCATCAGAAGAAACTCAAAACTGATTTATAGTGCTGCTGTTTGTGGTAGTGTGAACCAGAGTTATAGAACAGAGCACAGATCAAGAACAGTGTGTGTGTGTGTGTGTGTGTGTGTGTCATTTCTCCTACCGAATCTCTGGTGTGACGATCTCAGCGGCCAGCGAATCAGACGGCTCGTTACTGCTGAGCGGCACCAAACCTGATGATCAGCACATATCAACCCATTATAAACACAAACACTTATGATGAGTTAATAACAAACATATCCTGTACAAAAATGAGTCACTGTACGGAGTTTAAAGCAGTCACCTGACGTCAGCTGAGACTCTTGAGCTTTAACACACCTCAGCTCCTCAATCGTCTCCTTCAGAGAGTCTCGCTCCGTCCTCAAGCGCTACACACACACACACACGTCATCAGTTTCATTCTCACATGTTATTTCACATCGCGTGTGCTTCGTACGGTTTTCTCTGCATGCAGCTCAGATGTAAATACTTTGGCTACATGAGTCTACACTCTACTAATGAAGCACATCCAGAACTTGACCAATCAAAACCTACATCTGATTCATTTAAGAGCTCGAGTCCAGTCACTCACTGATGAACAGATCTCCTGTGTGTGTGTGTGTGTGTGTGTGAGAGAGAGAGAGAGAGAGAGAGAGAGTGTGTGTGTGTGTGAGAGAGAGAGAGAGAGACTGTGTGTGGTGTGTGTGTGTGTGTGTGTGAGTGGAGAGAGAGAGAGAGAGAGAGAGAGAGAGAGAGAGAGAGAGAGTGTGTTTTGTGAGAGAGAGAGAGAGAGAGAGAGAGAGAGAGAGAGAGTGTGTGTGTGTTTTTTGTGTGTGTGTGTGTGAGAGAGAGAGAGAGAGAGAGAGAGGGGGTGTGTGTGTGTGTGTGTGTGTGTGTGTGTTTGTATGTGTGTGAGAGAGAGTGCATGTGTTTGTGTGTGTGTTTAGCAAATTAGGCTAAAGTGTTAATTATGTGTAAAAGACTTCATTTGTGGAGTCGACATCTAATTTGGCAGCTTGTCTAACATTCACAAGCTTCATTAAAAGACAATTAATATTCAGCATCAATATTCTCTGAACTTTATAACATTAATACTGTAGTTGTGCTGTTCATCACTGTGAAGCTGCTTATATATTTCTGATTGTATAAGTGATATAGAAGTAAACGTGACTCGACTTCACACTGAGCCTCATTCATGAAACATCTGGAAATATAACATTCTGACAACACAAACACTTTCATGAATCCAAAAATTGACATCAGATAAGCTTTAGGAGTGATTTACACTAAAACTCGTTCTGCTCCTGTTTCGAGAGAGAGGCCCAGTGAGAGGAAGACTGGAAAGGAGGAGGAAGAAGACAGCAGAAGAGTGTGTGAGCGACGATAATATCAGCAGAAGAGTGTGTGTGATGAATAAAGTGATGATCACAGCTCGTTCCTGATTCTCTGCAGGAGCGTCCGGCCGCCTCAAACCCTTTCTTACATCTTTCTCCTTCTGAAGAGAGTCCACTTTCTCCTTGACTCGTTTATACTCAAACTCCATCCTGTCTGCTTTCTTGGACTCCTCGGAGAGCTTGTTCTGAAGCTCCACCACCTGAAAACACAAGAGGGAGGGGTGAGGGGTATGACACACGGTGAGGGTTAGGGTTGTTTTGGTGTTATGATGTGTGTGTGTGTTTGTTCTGTGTTGCTAGTTTTGTTTGTTTTATGTGTTTGGTTTCAGTCTTGTTCTTGTGGTGTGTCAAAAGATAAAACGCTGACATTCCTAATATTGATACCAATGATTCTAAATTATATTAAAACAACAACAAAAGGCTTTGTATTGTGGCACAGAGAAGTGTAAGTGCATTTATTCAAGATAAATTAAACACAGGCCAGAAAATGTGTCCTTTTAAGAGAGAAGCTCTGTCTGGGGGATTTTAACCCGTGACATCTGGCAACCGCAAACTCGTGGAGGTTCTCCTCTTTTTGTTGGAGAAAATTCAGAGAGCTTCTAGATATAGAGAGTTGTTCTTATTTAAACTAGATTTAAATGTTGATATGTTCACAGCTGGTGACTAAGTCATGAAACAGGTGAGCGGTGTGTGTTTGAGCAGAGCCGGCACCTGTCTCTTGTAGGTCTCCAGCTGTCCTCGAGCAGCGTTGGCCTTGCGCAGATCTTCCTCCAGCGTCACCGTGTTCTGCATGTAGCTGGTGTTCTTCTCCTCCAGCAGCTTCACCTGCCGCCTCAGATCACCCAGATCCTCCAGCTTCTTCTTATACGCCTCCACCTGCGCCTCCAGCTTCGACACCTTATCAGACGAGTGCCTGACACACACACACACACACACACACACACACACACGTGTTGATAACTCACGCCCAGCGCTGGCTCTCTGTGAGCTCAGGTCTGTCTCTCACCTCAGCACGTCCATCTCGTCTTTGAGCGACTGCGCCTCCTCGGCCAGAGAGGTCAGCTCCTCGTTCTGACCTCTGACCTCCATCAGCTCCTTCTCCAGCTCCTCGCAGCGGATGCGGTAATCGTCTTTAGCCGCCTCCAATCTGACACACACACACAAGAACGAGCCGTCAATCACACACCTGATCATCTCAAATATTTTCACATCAATATTTCTGAACATAACACTAAAGCTAGATGAACATACACTATAGGGTCAAAAGTATTGGGACACCGTCTTCTTCAGAACAGATAGAGGTACTTCCAAACTGTGCTAATGAAGACGGAAACATAATTCATGTATTTAAAGCTTGTATTTTCATCTCCGTTGCATCAGTTTTGGAAGTGTCTAAAGTAAATGCACTCATGTGAACGAGTCATCAGTGTTTGGTGATGAGTTTCTGGCTCACAGCAGACCAGTCAGGTTCTTCCACACTGACTCAATCAATCATTTCTTTCTGAGCCTCGTCTTACACACAGAGACACTGTCAGGTTAGAACAGAAAAGAGTCCTGTCCAAACTGTTGCTGTAAAAGTAGAAGCACACAATTCCCTAAAATATCACTATATGCTCCAACATTAAGATTTGAACTCATGGAGATTACTAAAGTAGTCAAACCTGCTCATTAGAAGGGGTGCCAATACTTTTGTCCATATAGTATCACACACTGGAACCAAAAATAAAAGTCTCAAAATGTCAAAATAAATCTCATTACTGCAATACAGCCAAATAAGTACATTTCTAACATAAAAACATTGTAAAACACAGTTTAATTTAATATATTTTTTTGCATTACAATAATGAAAATGACATTTTTGATTCGTTTATGAAGATGGCATTTTTAAATGCTCGAATCTTCATCAAGTTTCCCTCAGATGGAGATGACTGTGATCCCGTGATACAGTGACAGAATGATCGTGAGGAAGCACACTCCCCGAGCCCTCTGTGAGGTGACCCCGTGATGATATCTGTACCTCCACTGGAGCCGAGACGGCAGAGACAGACACTGCCAGCTCAGCTGAGACTCGTCCAGAGCGCTCGTCCTGTTATTACACAGCACACAGGCCGGTCATTACAGCGCTGACCGCACAGCAGCATCAGCAGAAGCACAGGACTGAAGCGCTCAGGTCACGCAGGCAAACATTGAAGGACCAGACCGCAATTACAAAACAGCTCTGCGGGTGATTTACTGACAACATGCAAATTAAAGAACACAGATGCAACACTCATTTACATGTCGACCAATGCAATATACCAATTTTGCGTCTCAAAGTGAAACTCCTACAAATGCATATACAATAACTGTCCTGTCCTTTCATGTTTATTTCAAATCAATAATGCACTGCTTTATTAACAATGTGTTTGATCAGAGTTTACAGGCTTTTAATCTTCAGAGCTCTGGAACAAACACAGAGAGCGCGATCAATAATCTCCCAGACGCTCACTGAACCAGAGACAGACCTCACTGGATCTCAGCCGTGGTCTGCGTTATCAGACACATCCACACCAGCGGCAGGTACCGTCTGAATTCAGTCAGATTCTAATCAACAAACATTTAGATGTCAAACATATTTATTCTGTCTCTCTTTTTGCCAAACATTTAATTGCTGCTGAACACCATGAACAAAGATCAGCCGGCTGCATAACAGCTGGACTCGAGTAAGAGCTGTTTGTGTGAAAACACAGCTGTACATTTCTGGATAAACTCTGTTTTAGACAACTAAACAAAATCTGATGGAATTTATGAATGGAATGATTCAAACTCCCTCGAGATCTACTTGTTTCATTACTGGATGAATCAGTGTTTTTGAATGAATCTCTTGAATGAATGATTCAAAGACAAATACATTTTAACAGTCTTTTTTCAAAGGAATTAAATGTTTAATTTTACAACAAGTATCCAACTGCTGATCTTAAAGGACCTTGCACACTGAGTACGAAATTTTCATATGCATTTTTTTTTCATCTGATTCATCATCCTTCCCTATCAAAATGCTTGTAACGGATGCGAAAATGCAGAAAATCAAACCTGACCCGAATCTTTTCTGATGGACGAAAGTTTCGAAAGCAGTGTGTAAACGTGATTGACACAACATGAAGTTGTATTTATTTTTTAACGTGCGAAAATTTCAGACTCAGTGTGCAAAGACCTAAGTATCCGATTCTGGAATTGGAACTGATCAACCAAACCTAATCGAAACACACACACACACACACAGTCCTGCTCTTCTGCTAATGAAAGGCATGACGAGCTGGTTGTTGTTTGCGAGTGTAAAGCAGCTGGTCTGGGATCAGCCCTCAGCACGGTGACCCCTGACCCCAGCGTGGTCTGCGCTCCTCACCTGAAGGTCTCCTCCTGAAGCTGCTCCAGCTGCGCCTGAAGCTGCAGGTGTCTGCGTCCCGCCGGACTGTTCAGATCCTCGATGGAGTCCGACTGGTTGAGCCGCTCCATCAGAACCTGGTTCTCAGCCAGAAGACTGCTCTTCTCCTCCTGGAGCGCCGCCACTCAGCACAGACGCACAGAGTCAGAGTCAGAGTGTGTGTGTGTGTGTGTGTGTCAGGACTGATGACAGTGGATGTGCTGCATATACAACACCAGGCGTTTCTCAATCAGTGTTTATTACTGAAAACCAGCCTTGAGTCAATACTTCAATATATTTAAAGGAACAGTTCACCCAAAAATTTACCCTCAGTCCATCAGAGATCAGGATGAGTGTGTTTCTTCATCAGGTTTGTAGAAATGCAGCACTGCATCAGTGTCTGAGCAACGGATGCTCTGCAGTGAATGGGTGCCGTCAGAATGAGAGTCCAAACAGCTGATAAAAACATCACAATAATCCACAAGTAATCCACAGCACTCCAGTCCAGAGCTGTTTAAACGCTGCTTGATCTGTGCAGATTTCTCTCCTGATTCACACCAGAACACTTTTTCACTGGAGGAAGTGTTATTATGGATTATAGACTCTATGTATTTGAGTTAAAAACATCTTAATGCTGGATGTGTTTCATCTTTTGTCTTCTCCAGATGTTCACTGATGGACTGGAGTGCTGTGGATTACTTGTGGATTATTGTGATGTTTTTATCAGCTGTTTGGACTCTCATTCTGACGGCACCCATT